>NC_038250.2:36166773-36466773 GCF_000004515.6 Glycine max | reverse complement strand
CCCCATGATGTGCAAATTCAAAATGTGCACGCCTTCCCACCATGTGGCTTGCCTCTCAACTATACGCCACCCAATGTGGCGTACACTCCCAATAAGAATGTCAATAACTCCACTCCTATACCCATTGAGAGCCAGCAACCCCAAGCTGATCATGCACATGTCTCTTAAACCGTGGGGGAGACACATGAAATTCCCCATCACAATCTAGCCGACTTCGAGCCTTGGCTCGGATATGCCACTGAAGGGCAAGCAGTTGGTGGTATACCCCTTGAAAACACTTTAGAAGGTCCTCAGTATCACCCACAACTACACCTCTTGCATTCCACGACAAGTAAAAACCCTCATGCTATGGCAGAAATGGGAAAGCTGGATCATCTAGAGGAAAGGCTCATGGCCATTGAAGCAGGTGAAGATTATGCCTTTGCTAACCTAGGAGAGTTGTTCCTAGTACCCAATATCATCACCCCTCCCAAGTTCAAGGTGCTGGACTTTGACAAGTACAAGGGGACTACTTGCCCCAAGAACCATCTAAATATGTATTATCGGAAGATGGAGGCATACGCAAAGGATGAGGAATTGCTGATACATTCCTTCCAAGAAAGTCTTACTGGGGTAGTTGTTACCTGGTACACTAACTTGGAACCTTCCCGAGTCAATTCTTGGAAGGACCTAGTGATTGCCTTCGTTAGGCAGTGTCAGTATAATGTCTTCGGATAGGATGCAACTACAAAACATGTGCAAAAAGGGGGCACGAATCTTTCAAAAGAATACGCCCAAAGGTGGAGAGACCTGGCAGCTCAAGTGGCACCTCAATGACGAAAAAAAAAATTATGACAATGATAGTAGACACATTACCGGTATTCTACTATGAAAAGATGGTGAGCTACACACCTTCAAGCTTTGATGATATGGTCTTCACCGACGAAAGGATCGATGTGGGTCTAAAAAGAGGCAAATTTAGTCATCCTGCTTGGACGAATGAGAAAACTGGGGCAAATGAAGAGGGTGAGGATGAAGGAGAAGCCCGTGCTGTGACTGCCATTCCAATACAGCCAAGTTTCCCACCAACCCAACAATGTCATTACTCAGCCAATAACAAACCTTCTCCTTACCCACCGCCCAGTTATCCACAAAGGCCATCCCTAAAATCAACCACAAAGCCTACCTACCGCACTTCCAATGACAAACACCACCTTTAGCATAAACCAAAGCACCAACCAAGAAATGAATTTTGCAGCAAGAAAGCCTGTAGAATTCACCCCAATTCCAGTGTCCTATGCTGACTTGCTCCCATATCTACTTGATAATTCAATGGTAGCCATAACCCTAGCCGAGGTTCATCAACCTCCATTTCTCCAAGAATACGACTCGAACGCAACGTGTGCTTGTCACGAAGAAGCCCCGGGGCGTTCCATTGAGCATTGTAGGGCTCTGAAGCGTGAGGTGCAAGGTCTAATTGATATGGGCTGGCTGAAATTTGAGGAGAATCGCGTGTAAATCCTGACATTGACAAGAGATGCCACACATGGGACAATTTTGAAAGCTGTTGTTAGATGTCTCTAATGACTCATCAGGATTTTCAACTTTCACCGGAAGTGGGTGCAAGCCATTGGTCTGTTTGCTCAAGCGACCTGTGCTCTTGAGTTTGGACTTCTAAGACCATTCAATCAGAGATTACTCGTCCTTCACGTTGGTGGGGGTGCCGTAAAACAACGAGTAAAGTTTAAAACAAATAAATTTCAAAATAAAAATAAAAAAGGAGTTAAAAAAAAATAATAAAACATTTGATTGACTGTGTTTTCAAGACATTCATGTGACCTCATTTTATCATTCCGGAAAGTTTGTCTTTTTAGAGAGAAGTGAGTTATCAAGAATAGGATGTTGGACAAATGGCCTTAGTTAGCTTAAGAAAAAGGGGGGGTTAAATTAAGATACAAAGACTATTCTCCAATTAAACTTTCACTCTAACAATGCACACAGGGACAACCCTTCCCTTGTGTTCAAGAATCCCCTACAACAAGAGACCCACGGTCTCTTAATCCCTTTTCAGAAATAAGAAGAAGAGAAGAAGAGATCTCTCTTAAAAAAGGTAGATTGTAAAATGAAGATCAATCAAAATTCCTTATTGAATATGCAAGTGGTTGACCAAGGAATCTTTTTGAGAGGATAAAACATTTCAGTTAAAAAAAAAGACTCTTAATATTTTGAGAGGATAAAACTTTTTGGCAACTCTCTTTAAATTCGTGTTTCCAAGTCACATATAAGTAGACCTTTGATGGCCATTCATAAAACATTTGAATAGATGTGACTCTTAGGAATTATATTCTGAAAATCCCCTCTGGTAATCAATTACAAGACTTGTGTAATCGATTACAGGTTTTAAAAATTTGAATTAAAACATTTTCAACTGCTGGTAATCGATTACCAGAGAGCAAATCTCAATTTGAAATGATAGAAATCTTTGGTCAAACCTTTTGTTTGTTTTCAATTTGGAAACTTCTTCCTAAAGATTCTAGAGATCAACTTGATCATATATCTTGATTTTCTTGGATTCTTGTCTTGAATAAAACTTAGAAGCACTTGATCCTTTAGCATCATCAAGACATCAAAACATCTTGCTTCTACATAGGAGTCATTTGACTTAATCCATCAACTGAAAGATCCTTCAACTATTTCTCGTCCTTGAAAAATTCTTTTTGCAAGAATCAACTGCATCTTTCATTCTTCCTCACTGCGAGGTTGTGAAAACAAGACAACAATTGGTACCTCTAAGCCCTACACTGGGGCAATGAAAGGCCCCATGACTAAACCTCAAACGAACCTAGGGGCAGATTAGAAGTTCTCACCCAATAGGTTCCTTGCTACAAGGTCATGACGAAAGACAATGATTGTACCTCAAAGCCCTACACTGGGGCAATGAAAGGCCCCATGCATAAACCTCAAGCGAACCTAGGGGCAGATTAGAAGTTTTCACCCAATAGGTTCCCAACTACAAGGTCATGACGAAAGATAACAATTGGTACCTCAAAGCCTTACACTGGGGCAATGAGGGGCATCGTGCGTGAGCCTCAAGTGAACATAGGGGCAGATCAAAAGTTCTCACCCGTCGATGTTGTTAAACAAGAAAAAAAGGGGAGACAAGCCCTGGAATTTCAATAGATTGATCAAACGGCTCCATTCCCGTCACTCCAAAATGGTCAAGTGACTAAATCAAACAGAACATACACTCTGAGGGAGTTCCCGGAGAGATTTGCAAAAGATAGGATAAGGTTGCATGAATTATCACCTTTTTCAAAAGGACAGTCAATCTGTGTTTTCCAAAAAGATTAAATCAAAATCAAAATCAAAATCACAAAATAGGGAAAGGATGTCATGAACATTGTACAACTTTCCATTGCATTGCATTGTTTCATATGAGGTCAGCATTACCAAGTTTCACAACAAAGGTTGCATGCGTCTGCATCCCTAAAAATCATGTTAACTGCATAGATTTCCTACATCTTGTGTCCAATCTTTTTGGATGACCGGCCCTCTCGATGAGTCGATCTCTTGCTTTCTCATAAAGGTGGGCCCTTGGGTACTAGTACCTAACACCTTTAGAGGACTGTATGTCCTCGCCATCAGAGGACTGCACATCCTCGCCTGTAGAGGGCTGCACGCCCTCGCCTTTAGAGGGCTACGCGTCCTCATTTTCAGTGTGCTCCATATCCACACCTTAAGAGAATATAAGGTCCTTTGCCCTTAGATGCTTCACCGAGACTTGCGCTCCTGGTTAAGGGGCCAGTAGTTTCCTTCTATCAGTTCCTGGGTCACCCCCTGATATTGGAGGGCGACCAACTGTGCGAGCACATCCAGAGAGGGAGGCTATCACCGGGGCAAGATTTCACCCGTGCCGCTGCAAAAAGACGAGTGCGGACCATGCGCACCAACATGACCACCCTTACATGGATGACGTTGCTATTTAGCAACATTCTGCCCAGCGACCACGATGCCAATCTCCCTCTGCAAATGGATCAGTTGGTCTGTGCCGTCATGACATAGGTAAGTATGCACATGGCTCAATTGATTTCTGATGTCATCTATTGTTTGCAGGGATCGTGCCCACAAGACGCCCAGTGGACCCGAAGAAGTCCAACGGGGCCCTGGGGTTTCCAGCTCTGGTTACGAGCCTCTGTAGTCCTACAGGGTGCCCGTTTCCCCCTTGTAGATGGATCGGTTGGTCTGTGCCGTCATGACATAGGTAAGTATGCACATGGTTCAATTGATTTCTGATGTCATCTATTGTTTGCAGGGATCGTGCCCACAAAGACACCCAGTGGACCCGAAGAAGTCCAACAGGGCCCTGGGGTTTCCAGCTCTGGTTACGGGCCTCTGTCAATCCTACAGGGTGCCCGTTCCCCCAGTGAGGTCATGCCATCGAGACATAGGTAAGTATACATATGGTGGTTCAACTGATTTCTGATACCATCTATTATTTGCAGGAATCGCACCCACAAAGACACCCAGTGGACCCGGAGAAGTCCAACAGGGCCCTAGGGTTTCCAGCTCTGGTTACGGGCCTCTGTAGTCCTACAGGGTGCCCGTTTCCCCTCGGCAAGGTCACGTCATCATGACATAGGTAAGTATGCACATCGCTCAACTAATTTCTGATTTCATCTATTGTTTGCAGGGATCGCATTTGCAAGACACCTAGTGGACCCGAAGAAGTCCAACTGGGTCTTGGAGTTGTCAAGCTTTAATTATGGGTCTCTGTCAGTTCTATAGAGTGCCTGTCACCTCCAGCAAGGGCATCAGGCCCCCTACTAATCGAGCTTTCATCAAGAAGTATTGCGTCCCCAGGCAGGCGCAGGGCGAAACACCACAGCAGCCTGGGGATGGCCAGCAGCGGGCAACAGACGCACCGCCATCACCTCTAGAGTTCACCTCAAAAAGGTTAGAGCGTTGCTTACGACCTATGTCCGACCAATAGGCGACCAAGTCCAAAGCCAAAGGTAAGCAAAGTACTAGGTCCGTGACCAACAAGCCATCATGCGTCCAGCTCAAGACGTTAAAGAAGCGCTACTAGGAGGCAACCTAGTACCTTTTAAATCTCTGCTTGTTATTTGATCACCTTTGTTTCTCAAGTAATAGTAGGACACACCTAGTTGCTCTTGATCCTAGGAATTTAAATAAAACAAGCGCAAGCTCGGAAGGTAGTCATACCTCACAAAAAATATATGTATATATGTATGTTTAGGTAGAAAGATACCTTGGATATGCATGTATATAGCAAAAATATCTCACAAAACATATATATGTATGTTTAGGTAGCAAGATACCTTGATATGCATGTATATAGCAAAAATATTATACGTATGTTTAGGTAGCAAAATACCTCATGAAAAAAGAGAGAGCAAAAAGAAAGCGAGCAAGAAAAGAATAGAAAAGAAAAGAAAAAAAATAGTAAAGGTTGTCTAGCTAAAAAAACAACATGCTTGTGAAAAGGGATAACTTCCCGCTTTTCTTTGAAAAATTCACTGATCATAACCAGTTTTTGAAAGAGTGTGTATACACCTGAAGGGTGAATGCTGTGAAAACTTTCCCGGACGCCCAAAATGGACTCGAATGAATGCACAAATTGATAAAAGAACGTATTTTGGAAACACTGGGTTGACTAAAATAGAAAAAATAAATCCTGAGCCCTAGTGTCACATGACCATAAAAACTTGATGTTTGAGTGTCCACATGGGTGCATGCATGACCAGTTTTGCATAAAATTTCCTAATCATCATTGTTGCATGTGTATCATGGGAATAAATGTGGGACATCCCCTTCATCCGCGAACCGCTGGCCAAACCCTGACATATATCATGACCAGTCGTTCTACAAGCCTTGAGCCAGAATCCCAACTTACCATAAACCTTGACCCAGGGTGAGAATGTCAATCCTTGCCCTCGGAAGAAAACACAAAAAGAAAAGAAAATTCCCAAACCAAGAAAGGGAGGAGACACAAAAAAAAAAGAAAGAAAATTCCCAATAAAAGAGTGGGAGAAAGCAAAAAAAGAAAGAAAAATTCTCGATCAAAGATCAAAAGAAAACAGAAGAAATATGCAGAAAGGTCTTTGGACCAGACAATAACTGAACAATACAGAATTGTCACCAAGTGAACAAAAGAAAGGAAACCACGACCCAAAGTGGCCCTCTCCCTTTGATTGCCAACCAAAATCCTGTGCGCTAGCGACTTTCTCGCCACGCACTAAACAAAAACAGAAAAGGAAAAGGCAAAAACACTCAAAGCCAAATTCCCCACCTAAAAACCATTCCCAAAATAAGTCCTATTGATCCATGATCACGCATGTAATCTTTGATTTGATAGGAAATGATTTGCAAAATCAAGTCATGACATATCTATGGTTCGGAATTAGGATAAAACACTTACCTGTGTGAGATGGATACACTTTGAGTGATTTTTTTCCTATCTTTGTTGGACCCAGTGTTTCCTCTAAATGGTCGTTTAGAAATGAAATGCTAACATCCAAAATCTCATTTACGGTTATGAGAAAATTTCATCAGCATACTCTCCTTCCCCGATAGACACATTGTTTCTCATCCAAAAAGCATATGTTGCTCTGATCAGTTGGAAGTTTTGTCTCTTTACTAAAGCATGTTCGCATTTTGGTGAAGAAAACACTGAGACTATTTGTCAAGAACTACGTAGGTCTGAGTTCCTCATCACAAATTGAGGATACGTAGGAGCAAAAGCTCTGCTTTTGTCGACCACCCCACTTTATGTTACCGTGTCCCAAGAGACCGGTGGCATGCGGAGCCACATGACCGTGGGATCCCCAGATTCATGTTCTTTTATGTTTCATCCTTTATCATTTACATGACTTGAGGGACTAACGTTTGTTTTTTGATGTCGCGATTGTCATTTGTTTTGTGCATATATTTTGTTTGGACTATTGCGTTAGTGCTTACTTCGTTGTTGTCAATAGTGTTTGTTGAAATTCCGGGACCGTGTAGAGTTTTTCATTCAGGAACGTCGTCCTAAAAAATAAAATGAACCAAAAATCCTAATAAAAAGAGAGAAGCGTTGTGAATAAAAGTCATGTTCGTAAAGAAAAGAAAAAAATGTTTTTGTATATATACATGTATGAAAGAGGAAAATGTGTATAAAAAGATTCCGTGTGTGTAAGTGATGCGTGGAGAGAAATTCTTGTGTGTGTGAGCAACGAATATGTCGCAACCTACCCTTCGGCGGGAGGCCGACGCGAGACTCGCGGGATGCGTGTTCCACGAAAGGAATACGCGCGGAGTCGCCACCAACGTTTATTTGAGGGAAACGTCGGAAAAACCGGAAAAGACGCGATCTACGAACTTTTAAGTGAAAGGTTCGGGAGTTGAATCGAAAAGCTTGGTTTGAGGTACTTACCCATTGAAGATCGAAGAACGATGAAGAACGAATGAAGAACGTCGAAGAACGGTCGAAACCTTTGCGAAATTCCGCACGGAAACGTTACGGAAACGTTTCGGAAGCGCCTCGGTGATCGAGGCCGTACCCGAATCAAATAAACACGAAAATGCAGTAACTAGGAAGTGATCCTAGGTCATTTCCCAACGAGCAGTGACAAGCCAAATGTTCATAATATACTTGCAGTAACAGTAACGATGGGGGGGGGGGTTGGTTGTTTGGTAATTAAAGAGCAGAACAAATAAAATGGAATACGAAACTACTAATATTAAAAACGGGTTGTTTCCTCTGATTCAGAAGCCACTCTCTTATCCTGGGTGATGGAGAATTCGTCCCTAACAGTCAACCACTCCAACCCTATTTCAATTTACTAAGCGAAAATCAACTTATGGTTTTCAATACGTGATTAGGCACCACATACACCAGTTAGCCCTTCGTCCATTAAGCATGAACGCAAGTTAGGCTCAGAGGCAATTAATCGAACACGAAGCGTGCACTGATTAATATTCACGAAATTGGGATAACTGGTGAAGGGAAAACTGCCAGGAAACCACATTACAAATGAAACCTCAAAGAGAGTTGGGCTTCGTCCTCAAAAGGAAACAACACCAGAAAATCTAGCCTTCCATGGATTCAAACAGAAAACGCAAATGAAACATGAAGCAGAATCATAAATGAACAAGAAGAAACGTAAATGAACAAGAACGTAAATGAACAGAAACGTAAATGAACAGAAACGTAAATGAAAGTAGAAGAAGAAGCAAGAATGAACTCGTAATTAGAAGAAGAAAACGGAAATTTGCATTAAGAACGAAAACTGTAACAAGGGAACAGAAAAACGTGAAAACCTAAAACCAAAGCTCTGAATAATGAAAATAGCATAGCAGAATAGAATCCCCTGCACGAATCCCAAGGCAGCTATTTAAAAAGAGTCACTCAAAGTCACTGGGCCCTATTACAATACTCTGGCCCAAAACGAAATAAACACTGAACAACATAAAATAAAATTGCGAAATTTCCTAATTAGAAATTAACTAAGGTAAGCGCTGCTTTATTTGCCCTCTTCAAGTCCACAACCAAAATCCGGATTAAGCCCAATGTTTCATTAATTCCTGAAATTAGATTAAAAACATCAAATTAGCTAAATGAGCCCAAATAATAAAACTGCCTAATTAATTGACAATTAAGACCAATCAATAATTAAAATGGTGCAAAAAGGGTTTAGAAAATAGAAGAAAATGATGGCACATCAAAACCCCCCATACTTAGCCTTTTGCACTCCTGGGCAAAATGAAACAAAGAACAAAATCCAAGGATATGAAAAGGAGACAAACAAAAAATTCACATATTTCTCAATGAACATCAAGGAATGAAAGGAATGGGTAACATCTAACATAAGGAGATCCAAAAAGTCAAGACATTCATGAAAATCATCCAAGCAACCCAATCATGGCAAAATAGTTAATTAGCTCAAGAATGAAAAGTGATAAAGCCTCACAAGATATACACTCTATCTCTCAAGTGTCTAGGCTACTATTTACCCTCAAAGCACCCATGAAAGCAAACACCACATAAACTTGGCAAGATTCTAAAATTGACAATCAACCCATAAACACAAGCACATGAGGATCAAAAGGTCTTTTAAGGTTGTAATGGGGCCAAGGACAAGGTATGGAGAAATATGGAATAAGTGGCTAAATCCCAAAGGAATAGAGGAGCAAAGGGGAATAAGTGCATATTAAGAAAAAAAATAAGAAAATAAAAAGAAGTAAAGATAAAAATTAAACATGAAGAGTAGAACCAAGAGTTTCATCATTCTTGTGCCATTTAAGATCTTATTCACTCAACTTTATTGCTTTTCTTTTTCTTTTTTCGAATTTTTTTTGACTCTTTAGCCTTTGAGAAACAACATTTCATTCAGCATGTCCAACATTTAACCAATATACAATGTACATCAAGTATGGCCCAAAATACATCATGAAGCATAGCCAACAAAACAAGTTGTCCAATGAAACAAAAACCCCCGACACTTATTCCCAAAACAATTCCAAAGCTCCAAAATTCCTTAAGGATATGGTAATATCATGGTTTTTCACTTAAGGCTTGTAGCGAGCTTCAAAACAAGGAAAGGGAAACAAGGCTCAAAAGGGCTATCAAAGGAATTAATTCAAGGTAAGTCCATTTGGCTAGAAGCTTATAAGAACAAAATTGCCTTAATCATTTCCAAATATGCATGTGAATTAGGACGCATCAACAAGAATCAAGCCAAGGCTATTGTGCAAGCAATCAATGGGGCAAAACACACCAAATGATTATAATGATGGATGGCTCAAATTCTCACAAAGGTAAAATCATCACTTTCAAATTGAGCTTTCAAAACTATCATGACATGTAGAGAAGAATCAAGGATTTCTAGTCACAAAATGTCAAGAACTTTTATTTTCAAAACAATTACCCATTTCTTGAACATATCCTATAATTCAAAGAAAAACATGCAAAGTCGTACGTGCACATGAAATTGACCCAAAATATTAAACTGAAAATCCGACGAAACTAACAACATTAACAAATTAACACAACTAACAAATTAACAAAACCAACAAAACTAGCAAAACCAAAGAACACTCCCCCCCATACTTAAACAACACATTGTCCTCAATGTAGCACAATTAAAAGATTAAAAACAATTAAATCATCAAAGAGAATCGGACAAGTGTAATAAAAGCAAAGAAGGAGATAGGAAAAGAAAAACTCCCTAAGTCATGGTGGAGGAAGAGTAGGGTGGAGTAAGGAAGTCTCTTCCACCACTACGTCCACTAAAGAAGGGTTCGTGAGGAATGGCTTAAGTCGATGTCCATTGACCTTGAAGCTCTTGTTTGTGGAGTCGCTTTTGATCTCAACTGTACCATAAGGAAAAACATTAGTAACAACAAAAGGACCAATCCACTTAGACCTCAACTTACCACTCATGAGTCCAAGCCTAGAATTATACAATAACACTTTTTGCCCAACCACGAAGTCTTTTTTAACTATCATGCTATCATGGAACTTCTTGGTCTTTTCTTTGTAGAACTTGGCATTCTCGTAGGCTTCTAGGCGGATTTCATCTAACTCACTCAGTTGCAACTTCCTTTCCTCGCCAGCTTGATCCATAGAGAAGTTGCAAGTCTTCACTGCCCAGTATGCTTTGTGCTCAATTTCCACTGGAATATGACATGCCTTTCCAAAGACAACCCGATAAGGAGACATTCCTATGGGTGCTTTGTAGGCAGTCCGATGTGCCCAGAGAGCATCATCAAGCCTGGTACTCCAATCTTTCCTGCTTGGCTGCACAATCTTCTCTAGAATTCTCTTGATTTCACTGTTAGAAATTTCTGCCTGTCCATTAGTCTGGGGGTGGTATGGCGTGGATACCCTGTGTACCACCCCGTACTTTTTAAGCAGGGCATGCATTGTCCTGTTGCAAAAATGGGTTCCTTGATCACTAACAATTGCTTTAGGTACTCCAAACCTGCAAAACAGATTAGACCTGACAAAGTCTGCGACAACTTTAGCATCATTAGTTCTAGTGGGCTTGGCTTCCACCCATTTTGAAACATAATCAACTGCAAGGAGAATATAAACATAACCAAAAGAGACAGGAAAAGGACCCATGAAATCTATACCCCAGACATCAAACACCTCACAGAATAACATAGGTTGCTGAGGCATTTGTTGTCGCCATGTAAGTGTATTTCCTGCTCTCTGACACTGCTCACAAGTGCTGCAGATCTTCCACGCATCTTTAAAGATGGTGGGCCAATAAAAACCACAATCAAGCACTTTGCGAGCTGTCCTTTGAACACCCAGATGACCTCCCGGTGCGGAAGAATGACAGAACTGCAGGACTGAGTCAGTCTCATGATCTGGAATGCACCGTCTAATGACTTGATCACTGCACAATTTCCACAAGTAAGGGTCATCCCAAATAAAATGCTTAGCATCACTTTTAATCTTATCTTTTTGGGCCTTAGATGCTAAGGGAGGAAAAACAGAGGCAACTAAATAATTGACAATGTTAGCAAACCAGGGAGTAGAAAGAGAGTCAGAAATACTATACAATATATACAAATGATCATCCGGGAAATCATCCCGAATAGGTGAATCTGCATCAGAGACACGTTCGATCCGACTCAAATGATCAGCAACTAGATTTTGTGCTCCGCTCCTATCACGGATCTCCAAGTCAAACTCTTGGAGCCAGAGCATCCATCGGATCAACCTAGGCTTAGAATCAGCCTTCTTCAACAAGTACTTTAGAGCTGCATGGTCAGTATAAACAATAATGCGAGTACCAAGCAAATAAGATCGAAATTTTTCAAGAGCAAAAACTATGGCTAGAAGCTCTTTCTCAGTAGTAGTATAATTTGCTTGGGCAACATCTAAAGTCCTAGAAGCATAATATATCACCCTGGGCAATTTATCAATTTTCTGAGCAAGGACAGCCCCCAATGCATAATTTGATGCATCACACATAAGCTCAAAAGGGGCTGTCCAATCAGGTGCCTGGATGATGGGGGTGGTAGTCAACGCTCTTTTGAGGCAATCAAAAGCCTCTTTGCATCTGTCATTAAAGTCAAACTCCACCTCCTTTTGCAACAAGTTGGACAGTGGAAGGGCTACTTTGCTAAAATCCCTTATAAAGCGCCTGTAGAATCCTGCATGACCAAGAAAAGATCGCACCTCTCGCACACAAGAGGGGTAAGGCAATTGTGAAATAACAGAAATTTTTGCAGGATCTACTTCAATACCCTTATTGGAAATAATGTGGCCTAAAACTATACCTTGCTCAACCATAAAATGACATTTTTCAAAATTTAGAACAAGGTTAGTTTCAATGCATCTGTTCAAAACTTTTTCCAAACTATTCAAACAACCATCAAAAGAGGATCCATATACAGTGAAATCATCATAAACACCTCTATGCAATTTTCTAAAAAATCACTGAAAATACTAATCATGCACCGCTGGAAGGTACCAGGGGCATTGCACAGGCCGAAAGGCATCCTCCTATAAGCAAAAGTGCCGAAGGGGCAGGTGAATGTGGTCTTTTCCTGATCCTCAGGAGCAATAGTAATTTGCATATAACCAGAAAAACCATCAAGGAAACAATAGTGGGATTTACCTGCCAGGCGTTCAAGCATCTGGTCAATGAATGGTAGGGGAAAATGGTCCTTTTTGGTAACCTGGTTCAGCCTCCTATAGTCAATGCAGACTCTCCAACTGTTCTGCACCCGAGTAGGAATCAGCTCCTCCTTCTCATTTCTGATCACTATGAGGCCAGTCTTTTTCGGGACTACCTGGACGGGACTCACCCATTGGCTGTCGGAGATAGGATAAATGATTCCTGCTTGCAAAAGCTTGGTTATCTCCTTCTTCACTACATCAAGAATCACCGGGTTGAGTCTTCTCTGTGGTTGTCTTACTGGTTTAGCTCCATCCTCTAAATTTATTCGATGCATACATGTGGATGGGCTAATACCAGGAATGTCCGCCAGGGTCCAGCCTATAGCCTTCTTATGCTTCTTGAGAACTGACAACAACTTCTCCTCTTGCTCATCAGCAAGGGAGGCAGATATAATCACTGGAAAACTCTTGCTATCATCCAAGTAAGCGTATTTTAAATTTGATGGCAGAGGCTTCAATTCTGGTGTGGTCGGCTGGACAGTGGTAGAAGGAGATGGTTTCTCAGCCTTTACCTCATAAAGAAAGTCAGAGGTATGTGTACTTCCTGAAACATGGTTAGTCCTATCTGACTCTATAAAATCAATCTCAAGAGGTAAAACACCACCACCAGGCATGCAATCAATATCACTCTCAGATTCACTCTCAGCATCAAATTCAGACATATGATCAAGTACAATTTTAGACTCAATGCATGAAGAGTGAGAGGCATGCAGATTAGAATAAAGATCAGTCATGTATTCATCAACAACATGGTCAATTATTTCAGCACGAAATACAGAAAGATCTTCAGATGGGTATTTCATAGCATCCAAAATATTAAAATGAACAGTTATATCACCAAACTCCATGGACAGTGTGCCTGCATAAACATCTATCTTAGTTCTAGCAGTTTTCATAAAGGGTCTGCCTAGAATGATGGGAACTGATCCTTGAGAAAATCCATCTTCCATATTCAAGATATAAAAATCAACAGGGAAAATCAGTTCACCAACTCTAACTAAGACATCTTCTATGAAACCAACAGGATAGGCAACACTTCTATTAGCTAAATGAATTACCACATCAGTTGACTGCAAGGGACCTAGAGATAGAGAATTAAAAATCGACAGAGGCATAACACTAACAGAGGCTCCTAAATCTAGCATGGCATTGTCAAACTTACTATTCCCTATAATACAAGGTATGCTGAATGTACCTGGATCTTTGCATTTTTCAGGAATTTGAGGAACAGATTTACCAATCAATGCGGAGACATTTCTGCCCATGCTAATTTGTTCACTTCCTTTAAGCTTCCGCTTATTAGTGCACAACTCCTTCAAGAATTTGGCATATCTTGGAATTTGCTTTATTGCATCCAACAGAGGTATGTTTACCTCTACTTTTCTAAATGTTTCCAAGATCTCTTTCTCTGCCTCTTCCATTTTTTTGTTGGAAACTGCTCTTGGAGGGAATGGAAGAGGGGGAATGTGCTGCTTCTGCAAATCAGAATTACCTATGGAAGAAGATTCACCTGCACAGAAATTGTTAGGTAGATTTTTGTCATCACCTTTTTTTGGAATAGAGTGAAGTTTGGCAGGTTCATTTGCAGATGAGGAAGGTGCTACGGGTTGAGGTCCTTGACACTGCTTTCCCGACCTCAATGAAATGGCACTGACATTTTTGGGATTTTGGACAGCTTGAGAAGACAGCTTGTCAGAATTCTGGGACTGTTGTTGATTCAATTGGGTAGCTAATTGTCCCATCTGATTGGTTAAGCTCTGAATGGAGGCTCTGGTCTCTTGCTGAAACTGCATGTTCTGCATAGTCATTTGCCTCACAAGTTCTTCGAGGGAAGGTTGTGGAGGGGCCTCAACTGTTGGCTGTTTCTGGGGTTGTTGCTGTTGTTGGATTGGTGGAGGAATGTATGGTCTGCTTGAGCCAGCAGCATTTTGGAAGGAAGGAGCAGGCTGCTGTTGTTGTTGCTGAGGGCTGGACCATCTGAGGTTAGGGTGATTCCTCCATCCAGGGTTGTATCTGTTGCTGGAAAGGTCATAATTGCTCTGCTGTGGTTGATTTTGCTGCTGAGGTTGAGGAGGTCTATTGTAAATATTTGCAGCATAAGCTTCAGGCTGCTCAATTGCTCCAGGTTGCTGCATGGAAGGGCAAAGGTCTGTATGGTGGTCAGCAGAGGAGCACAAACCACAAACCCTTGCGACAGGTACAGATTTTTGATTCAAGGCCAGCTGGGTTAGCAAGTTGACCAACGCATCCAGTTTGCCTTCAAGCTTCTTAGTTTCAGATGATGCAGATGGGTTTGTAGCTACCTCATGCACTCCTCTAATGACTATGGCATCATTTCTGGCACTAAACTGCTGGGAGTTGGAGGCCATCTTCTCGATTAAATTTCTGGCTTCAGCAGGAGTCATGTCTCCAAGGGCTCCACCACTGGCAGCATCTATCATACTTCTCTCCATATTACTGAGTCCTTCATAAAAATATTGGAGAAGAAGCTGTTCTGAAATCTGATGGTGGGGGCAACTGGCACATAGTTTCTTAAATCTCTCCCAGTACTCATACAGGCTCTCTCCACTGAGTTGTCTAATACCTGAGATATCCTTCCTGATGGCTGGGGTCCTGGAAGCAGGGAAAATTTTTTCTAAGAATACTCTCTTAAGGTCATCCCAGCTCGTGATGGACCTTGGAGCAAGGTAATACAACCAGTCCTTTGCCACTCCCTCTAATGAATGAGGAAAAGCCTTCAGAAATATGTGATCCTCTTGGACATCTGGGGGTTTCATGGTGGAGCAGACAATGTGAAATTCTTTCAAATGTTTGTGCGGGTCTTCACCTGCAAGGCCATGAAACTTTGGAAGCAAATGAATCAATCCAGTTTTAAGAACATATGGGACATCCTCATCAGGGTATTGGATGCACAAGCTTTCATAGGTGAAATCAGGTGCAGCCATTTCCCTTAGAGACCTCTCACGAGGTGGAGGTTGTGCCATGTTCTCAGAATGTGCAAAATCAGAATGCTCAGAATCAGAATGCTCAAAATTATAATGCTCAAGATCAGGATGTTCAAAATCACCAATAACAGAATGCACAGATTCACCAGTTATGGAATGCTCAGAATGATCAAAAGGTATAAAATGATGCCTAACTAATCTATGAAATGTCCTATCTATCTCAGGATCAAAGGGTTGTAAGTTAGATGGATTGCCTCTAGTCATACACTACATTCAGCATGCACACAACTAGTTGCCTTGTCATGTAAATAAAGGTGTAGGTTTGAACTACAGCTACCCTCAAATGATATCCAAATGACTTGAAATTTTGTGAGCAACCTTATAAAATGATGAGAAGATAGCACAAAAAATTTCAGACAAAAATTCAAAGTCTAACTATGAAATCTAAAATTGGTAGGTTAAGAAAAATAAGTGAATAAAACTTGAAAAATAAAAAACTTTTGACAGAATCGCTTTTTTTTGGACGATGGAGACCTCAGCCAGCGTATGGCGGGCTGCCACGGCGTAGGAAATTTTTTTCTACCCCAAATGCATATATAATAATTGCGATTCTGATAACCGGAGCAAAAGTTATGGCCGTTTGAAGTTTTGACAAACACAAAATTTGCTAGTTTTTTGGAACTTTCAAATCTGACCAAACTAAAGGCTCTAGCTATTTTTCCCACAAAATATGGATTAAAAGAAGTTACCACAAAAAAATTCAGCCAAAAATAACAACCCTAGCTACTAAAACAAAAAATCCCAAATAATTCAGCATGGGTGGTTGCTAAAATCCGTCTCTAATTGATTTCTACTACTACTCTGTTTTCAAGCACAATCTTCACAGCAAAACACCCAAGACTGAAACAGGGGAAACTCTTAATGGGAAAACTGAAACAGAACACACATTAAACAAAATACCAGGACACTAAACAACACTAACACACATACTAACACAATACTAACAATTAAACATAAAACACGAAAGGATTAAACACACAACACTAGCTAGCTATTATGAACCTTTGGACACTGCTCCTCGGCAACGGCGCCAAATTTGATCGAGGCCGTACCCGAATCAAATAAACACGAAAATGCAGTAACTAGGAAGTGATCCTAGGTCGTTTCCCAACGAGCAGTGACAAGCCAAATGTTCATAATATACTTGCAGTAACAGTAACGATGGGGGGGGGGGTTTGGTTGTTTGGTAATTAAAGAGCAGAACAAATAAAATGGAATACGAAACTACTAATATTAAAAACGGGTTGTTTCCTCTGATTCAGAAGCCACTCTCTTATCCTGGGTGATGGAGAATTCGTCCCTAACAGTCAACCACTCCAACCCTATTTCAATTTACTAAGTGAAAATCAACTTAGGGTTTTCAATACGTGATTAGGCACCACATACACCAGTTAGCCCTTCGTCCATTAAGCATGAACGCAAGTTAGGCTCAGAGGCAATTAATCGAACACGAAGCGTGCACTGATTAATATTCACGAAATTGGGATAACTGGTGAAGGGAAAACTGCCAGGAAACCACATTACAAACGAAACCTCAAAGAGAGTTGGGCTTCGTCCTCAAAAGGAAACAACACCAGAAAATCTAGCCTTCCATGGATTCAAACAGAAAACGCAAATGAAACATGAAGCAGAATCATAACGTAAATGAACAACAACGTAAATGAACAGAAACGTAAATGAAAGTTGAAGAAGAAGCAAGAATGAACTCGTAATTAGAAGAAGAAAACGGAAATTTGCATTAAGAACGAAAACTGTAAGAAGGGAATAGAAAAACGTGAAAACCTAAAACCAAAGTTCTGAATAATGAAAATAGCATAGCAGAATAGAATCCCCTGCACGAATCCCAAGGCAGCTATTTAAAAAGAGTCACTCAAAGTCACTGGGCCCTATTACAATACTCTGGCCCAAAACGAAATAAACACTGAACAACATAAAATAAAATTGCGAAATTTCCTAATTAGAAATTAACTAAGGTAAGCGCTGCTTTATTTGCCCTCTTCAAGTCCACAACCAAAATCCGGATTAAGCCCAATGTTTCATTAATTCCTGAAATTAGATTAAAAACATCAAATTAGCTAAATGAGCCCAAATAATAAAACTGCCTAATTAATTGAAAATTAAGACCAATCAATAATTAAAATGGTGCAAAAAGGGTTTAGAAAATAGAAGAAAATGATGGCACATCACTCGGCTTAGATTTTCTTCACGGAAATAATTTTTCCAAGCAAATTCGAAAGAGAGAGAAGTGCCTAAGGGGCTGAACCCTTTTCCACTTCACTTCCTCCCCTATTTATAGCAAAATAGGGGAGATGCTTGCCGCCCAGGCGAGCTCAGCTCGCCCAGGCGAGCAGGGTTGCTTCCTCCAGAAGCAACAGCTTTTTGGAGGGCCTAAGTGGGCCTAGTTGCTATTTGCACCCCCATTTTTACTAAGTACACACCCCTCCCTTTTTTTTGGTGATTCTTTTTTTCGTAAAGTTACGGACACTTACGAATCTCGTAACGATACTTGTTTTCTTTCCGTAATGTTACGGAACCTTGTGGATTACATAATCATCCCTTTTTTGACTTACGGAATGTTACGGAACCTCACTAATTGTGCAACGATGCTTCCATTTGATTTCCGGTGTGTCACGGAACCTTACGGATTGTGCATCAATATTTTATTTTGTTTTCCGGCACGTCCCGGAATTTCATAAATTTCCTAATGATGGGTGCCAAGCACCTTACAAGGACCAAACAAAAGTCGCATGTCATCAAGCAAAGGCCCCGAACGAAATTAGGGTATGACAGTTGCCCCTCTTTACTTGTCTTTTATTGGAGATAAAAGGAAAGTAAAGATAAGACACTAATTTCATTCCTCTCGGTTGACGAGAGTCGCGGGTGACCATAAAATTTCCGCATGCAAATGATTTGTTGTTCCCGGGGGAACAAAAAGTGCAGAAGATGATGTCAGTCTCTGCCTGCTATCAAGCGTTCTGTCTTACAGATAGCAAAAGAATGTTTATACGGATAACCACTCGGGTATTTCCGCCCGTCAGCGTGACTCAAAAGTCAGTATGACAGATCTTGTGAGTGCGGAAGATGATGTAAATCTCCGCGTGTCAACGGGCTTGTCGGCCGCGATTGACGAAGGGTGCAGAATGACCATAATTTGTCTCTGCGTGCCATCGGACACGACTGTGTCTGAATGGCAAAGGGGTGCGGAATGACCAAATTTTGTCTCCGCATGTCATCGGGCCTGCCGCCTCTGGATGACAAAAGGGTTGCAGAATGACCATAATTTGTCTCTGCGTGCCATCGGACACGACTGTGTCTGAATGGCAAAGGGGTGCAGAATGACCATAATTTGTCTCTGCATGTCATCGGGCCCGCCACCTCTGGATGACAAAAGGGTTGCAGAATGACCATAATTTGTCTCTGCGTGCCATCGGACACGACTGTGTCTGAATGGCAAAGGGGTGCGGAATGACCATAATTTGTCTCTGCATGTCATCGGGCCCGCTGCCTCTGGATGACAAAAGGGTTGCAGAATGACCATAATTTGTCTCTGCGTGCCATCGGACACGACTGTGTCTGAATGGCAAAGGGGTGCGGAATGACCATAATTTGTCTCCGCATGTCATCAGGCCCGCCGCCTATGGATGACAAAAGGGTTGCAGAATGACCATAATTTGTCTCTGCGTGCCATCGGACACGACTGTGTCTGAATGGCAAAGGGGTGCGGAATGACCATAATTTGTCTCCGCATGTCATCAGGCCCGCCGCCTCTGGATGACAAAAGGGTGCAGAATGACCATAATTTGTCTCTGCGTGCCATCAGACACGACTGTGTCTGAATGGCAAAAGATGTGCAGAATGACCATAATTTGTCTCCGCATGTCATCGGGCCCGCCGCCTCTGGATGACAAAAGGGTGCAGAATGACCATAATTTGTCTCTGCGTGCCATCGGACACGACTGTGTCTGAATTGCAAAAGATGTGCGGAATGACCATAATTTGTCTTCGCATGTCATCGGGCCCGCCGCCTCTGGATGACAAAAGGGTAGCAGAATGACCATAATTTGTCTTTGCGTGCCATCGGACACGACTGTGTTTGAATGGCAAACGATGTGCGGAATGACCATAATTTGTCTCCGCATGTCATCGGGCCCGTCGCCTCTGGATGACATAAGGGTCCAGAATGACCATAATTTGTCTCTGCGTGCCATCGGACACGACTGTGTCTGAATGGAAAAAGATGTGTGGAATGACCATAATTTGTCTTCGCATGTCACATGACCTCAGGGTCAGTATGACAGAGATTGTGGGGCGGCCGACAAAAGCAAGGCTCTTGCTCCTACGTATCCTCCAATGAGGAACTCAGACCTACGTAGTTCTAGATAACTTGTGAGACTTGAAAAAGTCTCCACCGGAAGATGCTGACATCTCCGGAAAGGGCGCAGATGACCACATTGGCCTCTGCTCACCAATCACACTTGGGGTCACTGAATGACGAGGTGCGGATAACCGTAAGGTGTCTCCGCGGGCTACCAGCTCTTGGGTCATGGTAATAAAAAGCGGTGTGGTCGACAAAAGCGAGGCTCTTGCTCCTACGTATCCTCCAATGAGGAACTCAGACCTACGTAGTTCTGGATAACTTGTGAGACTTGAAAAAGTCTCGGTGTTTTCTCCACTAAAATGCAAACATGCTTTAGCAAAGAGACAAATATTCCAATTGATTAGAGCAACATATGCCTTTTCGAGTGAAAAACAATGCGTCTACCGGGGAAGGAGAGTCTGCTGATGAAATCCCCCATAACCATAAATGAGATTTTGGATGTTAGCATTTCGTTTCTAAATGACCATTTAGAGGAAACACTGGGTTCGACAAAAATAGAAGAAAATCACTCAAAGTGTATCAATCTCGCACAGGTAAGTGCTTCATCCTAATTCCGAACCATAGATATGTCATGACTTGACTTTGCAAATTATTTCCTATCAAATCAAAAATTACATGCGTGATCATGGATCAATAGGACTTCCCTTGGGAATGGGTTCTTTTGGTGGGTTTTTCGGCTTTTGTGGGTTTTTGGCCTTTTCCTTTTCTGTTTCTGTTTTTTGCGCGAGGCGAGCAAGTCACCGGCGCACAGGATTTTGGTTGGTAATCAAAGGGAGAAGACCACTTTTAGGTCATGGTTTCCTTTTCTTCCTCTTATTCATTTGGTGACAATTTTGTATTGTTCAGATATTGTCTGGTCAAAAAGACCTTTCTGCACATTTCTTCTAGTTTCTTTGATCAGGAACTTTCTTTCCTTCCTTTTTTACTTTCTCCCATTCTTTGGTTGGGAATTTTCTTTCTTTTCTTTTTGTTTTCTCCCATTCTTTGATTGGGAATTTCCTTTCCTTCTTTTTTGCTTTGATTGGAAATTTTCCTTCTCTTTTTGATTGGAAATTTTCCTTCTCTTCTTTTTTGCTTCCGAGGGTAAGGATTGACATTCTCACCCTGGGTCAAGGTTTATGGTGAGTCAGGATTTTGGCTCAAGACTTGTAGAATGGCTAGGCATGATACATGTCAGGGTTTGGTTTGGTTCAAGGACAAAAAGGGATGCCCCACATTATTTCCATGACACAAATGTAAAAATGATGATTTGAAAATTTTATGCAAAACTGGTCATGCATGCACCTATGTGGACACTCAAGTGTCAAATTTTTATGGTCATGTGATGCTAGGGCTCAGGATTCATTTCCCCCATTTTAGTCAACCCAATGTTTCCAAAATATGTTCTTTTATCAATTTGTGCATTCATTCGAGTCCATTTCGGGCGTCCGGGAAAATTTTCACAGCATTCACCCTTCAGGTGTATATACATTTTTTTCAAAAATAGCTATGATCAGCGGATTTTTTCAAAGAAAAGTTGGAAGTCATCTCTTTTCAAAAGCATGTTGGTTTTTCAGCTAGACAACTTATTTTCCTTTTCCCCATCTTTTTTCTTACTTGCTCTCCCTTTTTATTTTCTTATTTGCTCTCTTTTTCTTATTTGCTCTCTTTTTCCTTTTTTTGATTTTTATTTTTATTTTTATCATGATTTTTGTTTGTTTTATTATATATTTTTTTGGACGATGTTCCTAAACGAAGAACTCTACACGGTGCCAGAATTTCAAACATCATTGATAGTAATGATATATAAACACTAACGCAACAATCCAAACAAAAATGTATGCGCTGTACAAATGACAATCGAAACAACAAAAACAAACATTAGTCTCTCAAGTAAAAAAAAAACATATAAATGATAAAAGAAATACGAAAGAAAACATGAATCTGGGGATCTCCCAGTCATGTAGCTCCACTCCCTCCCAAGAATCAAGCAAATCGGCCATCTCCTCGTCCTTGTGGGCCTCCTCTCCATCGCCTGGAACTTCCGGGGGCGCCTCTCCTGCTTGGGCCTCGGGCAAATCCCCGGGCCATGCGACCTCTGCCCTGAACTAGTCTGGAGTAGGGCATGAAAAAGAAGCGAAGCCCTGGCTCTGCATGCTGAGGCTCATCTGGTATAGACAATCATGGGTCTGCACATGTGCCCGGTGGTTGGCTGCCTGCTGGCGAACCAAATGCCGTAAATACTGCTCCATGTCAAATGACCCAGCCAGGCCAGCCTGATGAGGTGGTGGTGGCGCGCCCGCGGCCTGTGGAGCATCCCCCTGAGCCTGTCTCTGGGTGCAGTACTTCTCAATAAAAGCCCGGGTGATGGGCGACCGAATCACCTTGGTAGGTGCCACGGGGACTCCGAACGACTGGCAGAGTCCTGTGATCAGTGCGGGAAATCCCAGGGCCCTGTTGGACTTATCTGGGTCCAAAGGGTGCCTAGTAGGCGCCATACCTGCAAAAATATAGATGGCATCAGCGATCAACTGAGCCACATGGACGCTCATCCGTGTCAGGATGGCGTACACCAGCTGACACTTCGGCAGGGAGAGGTCGGAATTATGATCGGTGGGCAGGATGTTGCTGAGTAGCAAAGTCATCCATATCTGAGTCAGGGTGGTCATGTTGGTGCGCATGATCCGCACCCGTCTTCCGGCAGCAGTCTGGGCAAAATCCTGCCCTGGTATACATAGCAACTGGGCGATGGCCTCCTCATCGAACCCATCAGACCGGTTCCTTCTCTGGCCATACTCGCACTCCTGGCCCTCTTCCAGCACTAACGGATATCCCAGGAACTGGCCGATAGCATCGGCATCAAACGGGATCCACTGACCCCTTACCCAGGACCTCATGTCACGCACGCCCTCCTCTGTTGGCCAAGCATTGGCATAAAATTCGAGGACTATTTCTGGATCGAACTTGGCCATAGGGGTAACTAGTGATGCCCACCGCCGACAACCTATCTCCTCCTGGAAATCCGTATACTCGTCGTCCCTGAGTTGGACGCGTCGCTCCCGGAGAAACGACCATCCTTTGATGGCCTCGAAGCGCTGCTGGTGTACGGCGCTCCTAAAGCGGTGACTGTCATACTCAGGAGCGGAACTAGTTCCTTCGGCCGCCTTATCCTTCCTGGACCTCTTTGAGGCAAGCTTCCTCGGGGCCATTTCCTGCGAAGGCAAACATTTGGAAAGTTAGTTTTACCAAGAAATGCTACTCTTAAAACAAAAATGGCGTACAACCTCCTCCAATAAACACAAATATCAATGTAAATTTAGAGCAAACTCATGCACACACTTCCTTACGAACATTCACTCGCACAAGATATTCTTCTAACTAAGAAAAATGCACCCATGCACAATCAAGGCACCTTCGTTACCTAGATTATTTATATGCACTTCCAAGGTGCATTTGCTACCTACATCACATGCACTTCCTTGGCTAAATTTACATACATGCATACTCAAAGCATCTTGGCTACCGAAAATTGCACACGTGCACATTCTGGTATTTCTAATACCTATGCATATACAAACTTTGTGATGAATCTTGGCTATCTACACAATAAGGTGCTACATTTCATGCTTTTTTTCAAGTGTTTTTGCTACCTAAAGGCCGCATGTAAATTCAAGTATATTTCCTTTTGCTGACTAAAATTGCATTCAAATTAAAAGGTATTTTTGTAATGTATTTCTTTACATAACATGCAACATATATATATATATATATTTTGTGAGACATTTTGACTACCAAAAATTACATGTACATACATCCAAGTATTTTGCTACCACACCCAAAGTGTAAATTGCCAAAGGTATTTTGCTACCTATTCTAAACCTACACATTTATGATGAGCAAAATTCCTAAACATCTAGGCATAGGGAAATTATGGTAACGTGGCTCATAGCTGATCGCCGGCCAAAAAGGGTAACTTTACCCAATATGCACCCACTCTTGTGTTCTTTTGCATAAAAACTTTGGTTCCTAGGCCTAGGATATATGTGGGGCAATTACTCTAGCCCTTTCGGAAATGAATGCATGTCCCAAAAAATAGAAAATATGTGCAAACCAAAATGCCCCATGGGTTGTTTCCCTACGAAAACCACGCGCTAATGCCATTGAGGCATTTCACCGAACACTTGGTGGGCGTGCGTTTAGGCATTAATAGCAAGAGAACGGGGACAATGTGGCATGTCCCATTGCTTCAAAATGCATTGTAGGACTAGGGCCATCTCATACAAACCCCCAATTCAACCCAATCAAGCAAGAAAACAAACCAAATTTGCCCCACACATTTGAGCACATTCCCACAATTTAGAGCACAAAAAGGAGATCAAAATACACCAATGAAAAGCTAGAAAGCTTAAGGATGGAACACTTACTTGTTGGTGAGGAATAAAAGCGCAAAACGGAATCGAAGAATGCGAAAAGTAGAGATCCTAGGGGTGCAAACTCGTAAATTCCGTGGGTATGGCTTTTGAAAGGGGGGAAAAGAAGTTTTTGAATGCAAAAACGTCCCCCTTTTCATCACTTTTATATTTTGGTGCAGGGGTTGCTCGCCCAGGCGAGCTAACCTGCACTTTTTTTTTTTTTTGAGGGGAACATTACCCATGTCCCCTCCTTTTTCATGGGTTAGCGTCTCGCCTACCTTGAACTTACTTAAGTTAGAATTAGGCGTCGATTACTTATTTTAAAACAAA
Organism: Glycine max; assembly: GCF_000004515.6. Taxonomy (NCBI): domain Eukaryota; kingdom Viridiplantae; phylum Streptophyta; class Magnoliopsida; order Fabales; family Fabaceae; genus Glycine; species Glycine max. The sequence goes on along the minus strand of NC_038250.2, from coordinate 36,441,993 downwards.
CAAATAGTAAAAGAAAACTGCGAATACAAAGGATACTGGGCTGCCTTGCAGCGACGTTCTCTGCTTGTTTAGCGCAGAGAAGGGGCACCGATCAGTCGGTCGTGACCCCATCCCCACTTGCATTCGTTCCTAAGTACCTGCAAGTAATAAACAACCAGGTATGGCCAATCCCGACCGCGTCGTTGTCTTACCTTGGTTGGTTTCTGCTGTTCATGTTTTGTCCTCACCCCAGAAGGTAGCTCAAGATGATCCTGCCCCTGTTTTACCACAACAACATGCATGCGTATGCGTATGCATGAATGTTTTCAAATGCAGCAAATTTTAGTGAAAGTTGGTTTAGGTTCAATTTTAATTAAGCGCTTGGGGCATCCCATGAACTGAGCGGAAGGGCTCAGGTGATCACAAATTAACGCAAGGTTTGAAACCAACGTGAGGACTAAAGCCTCGAATCCACGTTCATTTCTTTGAAAGATTGTAACGAGAGATACAGTAGACGGGGAATCCCTGGGGGAAATCCAGAAAACACGTAAAGATAAAGAACATGCAACGACATCCTTAATTGCCCCAGCTTCTAAGCATAATATCGCTTGACGACATCAGAATTCACAGGCGAAGGTAGCTCTTCGCCATCCATGTTGGTAAGCACCAGGGCTCCTCCGGAAAAAGCCCTCTTCACAACAAAAGGCCCTTCGTAGTTTGGGGCCCATTTTCCTCAATTGTCCTTGACGGCATGGGACATTTTCTTTAGCACAAGGTCTCCCTCATGGAACTTGCGCAAGCGTACCTTCTTGTCGAATGCACTCTTCATTCTTTGCCGGTACAAGCGCCCATGACTCATGGCCGTTAAGCGCTTACCCTCAATGAGGTTGAGCTGGTCATAGCGCGTTTGAGCCCACTCTGATTCCTTTAATCCAGATTCTGCCAGGATCCTTAATGACGGGACTTCTACCTCAAATGGTAACACAGCCTCCATCCCATATACCAATGAGAACGGCGTTGCCCCGATTGACGTTCGCACTGAAGTTCGGTAACCGTGCAACGCGAATGGGAGCATTTCGTGCCAATCTCTATATGACACGGTCATCTTTTGGATAATCTTTTTGATATTCTTATTGGCCGCTTCCACGGCTCCATTCATCTTTGGCCGGTAGGGTGTGTAATTGTGATGCTGGATTTTAAACTCCTCGCACATTTCCCCCATCATCTTGTTATTCAGGTTGGTGCCGTTGTCCGTGATAATCTTCCTTGGTAAACCATATCGACAGATGATCTCTTTCTTAATGAACCTGACCACCACACCCCTCGTGACATTGGTGTAGGAGACCGCCTCGACCCACTTGGTAAAATAATCTATCGCTACGAGGATGAAGCGATGACCATTTGAGGCCTTGGACTCAATGGCCCCGATGACATCTATTCCCCACATGGAGAAAGGCCAAGGGGCGGACATGACATTCAGAGGATGTGGTGGGGCATTGACATTATCTGCGAACGCTTGACATTTGTGGCATTTCCTCACATGGACACAACAATCACTTTCCATGGTAAGCCAGTAATAACCTGCTCTTAGGATCTTCCTGGCCATAGCATGCCCGTTGGCGTGCGTTCCAAACGAGCCCTCATGGACTTCCTCGATCATGTGATTTGCCTCCCTGGCATCCACACACCGCAGGAGTGTCATGTCGTGATTTCTCTTATACAGTATACTCCCACTCATGAAGAAACCGGCTGCCAACCTTCTCAGTGTCCTCTTATCATTGTTGGCAATCTCTGGCGGGTATTCTTTGCTTACGACATATCGCTTGATGTCGAAATACCAAGGCTTTCCGTCCCGTTCCTCTTCTACTTGGCAACAATGCGCGGGTTTGCCACGACACCAAAATTCAATGCAGGGTAGATCCCCGTGCGGCGTTAGCTGGAACATAGACGCCAAAGTAGCGAGCGCATCCGCCATTTGATTTTCCTCGCGGGGAACATGATGGAAAGAGATCTCATCAAAGGTCTTAGCCAATTCCTTGATATAGGCTTTGTAGGGTATCAGCTTGGGATCTCTAGTTTCCCATTCCCCTCTCAGCTGATGGATTACCAACGCTGAGTCGCCGTATACCATTGAGTAGTTTGACATTGGAGTCAATCGCTGCCTGGACGGCCAGGGCACATGCTTCATATTCGGCCATGTTGTTGGTGCAGTCGAATCCTAACCTGGCTGTGAAAGGTACACATTGATTGTCCGGAGAGACCAATACTGCCCCAACGCCATGGCCTAAAATGTTTGACGCTCCGTCAAACCATACGGTCCATTTGTCCCGATCTTCGTCCAATTTTTCCTCAAACAAGGCCATGATGTCCTCATCCGGGAATTCAGGATGCATGGGCTGATAGTCGTTAAGAGGCTGTTGAGCCAAATAATCTACTAAGGCACTTCCTTTTATCGCCTTTTGGGTGACGTAGACTATATCAAACTCGGATAGCAGGACTTGCCACTGGGCGATTCGTCCCGTGAGAGCTGGCTTTTCAAAGATGTACTTAACCGGGTCCATCTTGGATATCAACCAGGTAGTATAGCTCAGCATGTACTGCCTTAGGCGATGGGATGCCCATACTAAAGCACAACACGTTCTCTCGAGCAAGGAGTAGTTCATTTCACAGGTCGTGAACTTCTTACTTAGGTAGTAAACAGCACGCTCTTTCTTTCCGGATTCGTCATGTTGCCCCAGCATACACCCCATTGACTCGTCTAAGATTGTCATGTACAAGATGAGAGGCCTTCCAGGTACTGGTGGCATAAGTACGGGAGGATTCATTAGGCACTTCTTGATCCTTCCAAAAGCCTCTTGGCAATCCTCATTCCAGCGATCAGTTTGGTTTTTGCGTAAGAGCTTGAACAACGACTCACAAATGGCGGTGAGCTGCGATATGAATTTGGCAATATAATTCAAGCGTCCCAGGAAGCCTCGGACTTGCCTCTCAGTACGAGGTTCTGGCATCTCAAGGATGGCCTTCACCTTTTCGGGGTCTACCTCTATCCCTTTCTGGCTCACGATGAAACCAAGCAATTTCCCTGATTTGACCCCAAAGGTACACTTGGCGGGGTTCAACCTTAATTGATATTTCTTAAGCCTTTCGAACAACTTCCGCAGGTTGACAAGGTGTTCTTCCTCGGATTTAGATTTAGCAATTATGTCTTCTACGTAGACCTCGATCTCTTGATGCATCATATCATGGAACAAAGCTACCATGGCCCGTTGATAAGTTGCCCCAGCATTCTTGAGTCCAAAGGACATCACCTTGTAACAGAACGTCCCCCACAGGGTGACGAAGGTAGTCTTTTCCATATCCTCTGGCGCCATCTTTATCTGATTGTAACCGGAGAAACCGTCCATGAAGGAAAATAAAGCGAAATTGGCCGTGTTATCCACGAGGATATCGATGTGTGGCAAAGGAAAATTGTCCTTGGGACTGGCCCGATTCAGGTCCCGATAATCCAGACACATTCGTACTTTCCCATCTTTCTTAGGGACCGGTACAATGTTGGCAACCCATTCCGGATACCGAGCGACGGCCAGAAAACCAGCGTCAAATTGCTTCTTCACTTCTTCTTTTATCTTCAAGGATGTTTCGGGCTTCATCCTTCTCAGTTTCTGCTTTACCGGGGAACACTCGGGATTTAGAGGTAATCGGTGCTGTACAATGTCAGAACTCAAACCGGGCATATCTTGGTATGACCAAGCAAAGATGTCTTGGTAGTCTTTTAGCAGGATTATTAATTCTTCACGGATAGGTGCGGTAATACCTGTGCCTATCTTTACTTCCCTTCTTCCACTGCCAATTCCCAAGTCTACTAGTTCTGTTTCTTCTTGATGAGGCCCTATTTCTTGGTCCTCATGGGCGACCATCCTTTCTAATTCTGGGGGAAGTCCCACATCCTCGTTCCCTTCATCTTCCGTTTGATTCGTTTCTTGCTCGAAGTTGATAAGCGGGTCCCAGGTATTAGTACCTTCGGGGGACTCGTCATCGGATCTGCCATTTCAGAAAAAGAAGTAAACATGCAAATGAATGAGAATGGGTAGAGACGTAGGAACAGATGAAGAAAGGTCCTTGTATTATAAATTCAAAAACAAAAGACACAAAGCCTTAACAAAAGGAAAAACTCTAAAGCCTAGGCCCAACTATAGAGCTTTTAAAACCGTAAAGGTTTACATTATGCTCGTTGCGTAAATGCCGGGGCGTTCCTCCACCCGCCAATTTCCTAGCTGGAAATCAGGAGGGCATGGTCGTACCAAATCCAATGTACTCGGAACATCATCTTCGTATATCGCGACCACTTGACCTTCATCTCCCAGACCCGCGCTTATAAAGCTTCTACTTATGTGGCAGGGCGGGCTTCCTTCACTTTCTTGTCTCAACCGCGAGCTTTGACCACCACTCTTTCTTCCCGCGATGCTTCTCTTTATATCCGCTTGAGTGGGTTTATAGCCTAAACCATATTTCCCACGATTTCCTTTGGCATTTATCAGGCTAGTTATGCCGCCGTTGTCTTTGCCTAAACCCATTCCGGGTTCGTAACCGTTCCCCAACATAACTCGGGCCATCATTACTGCTGCATCGGACAGGCAAGCTTGCCCAGAGAAGGAGTCCACGGAGGAAATGCTTACCACCTCAAAAGACTGGAAAGCAGTTTCTAATGACTCCTCTGCGGCTTCCACATAAGGCATAGAGGATGGGCAGCTCACCAAGAGGTCTTCCTCGCCTGATACGATGACCAGATGCCCTTCCACTACGAATTTCAACTTTTGGTGGAGTGTTGAGGGAACAACTCCTACTGAGTGGATCCACGGGCGCCCCAACAGACAGCTGTAGGGGGGGTTAATATCCATTATTTGGAAAGTAACTTGACAGGTGTGAGGGCCTATCTGTACTGGGAGATCGATCTCTCCCCTAACCTCTCGGCGGGTGCCGTCGAAGGCACGAACCACCATTGAACTCGATTTTAAGTGGGAGGCATTGAATGGTAATTTCTCCAAAGTGCTCTTAGGCATCACGTTTAAACTGGAACCATTATCGATGAGCACTTTGGCTACGATATGGTCCATACACTTGACTGATACGTGCAAAGCTTTATTATGCCCTCTCCCCTCGGCGGGGATTTCTTCTTCGGCGAAGGCGAGATAGTTGTTGGCAGTGATATTATTGACCAGCCCTCCGAAACCTTCTACCGAGATATCTTGGGCCACGTGGGCCTCGTTCAAAACCTTCACTAGCAGAGCCCGATAAGGCTCGGAGCTTATGAGTAATTCCAACAGCGAGACCCTGGCCAGGGTTTTGTTGAGCTGTTCGATAACCTTGAATTCGCTCTGCTGAATTATACGGAGGAACTCGCTGGCTTCCTCTAGTGATACCTCCTTTTTACCATCCTTTTTCTCCGGAAGACCTTTTGCCGGAATATCTTTATTCGAAGCGTGGGGTGCTTCGCCATCTTGTTCCTCCACCACTTTTCCTTTTCCCTTGACGTTCACAGGTTGGACTGGTAGGTCTGGAGGCGCAAACACACGACCGCTACGGGTCACATCGCTCAGTCCCGTGATATTTGTTACTTTAGCTGACAACGAGCTGACGTCGGTGGCTTCTTCTTCCTTCTCCCTCGGAGGTGTATATCTCCATGGGACTGCGTGGCTATTTTGGTATGGGAAAGGAACAGGTCTAGCTGCTAAGGGGTGTCCGGGCTTTTGCGAAGCTGTGCCCTTGGTGAAGTATATCACCAAGGGTTTGGGCTTTGCAACACTGCTCCCATCCGTGGACTGCATGCATATATGCTGCTCTTCTCTTCCTTCACTGCCAACTTCCAGTCGGCCTTGATCTATCATCCGCTGTAACAATTCCTCTACTCCCAAACATGTTTCCATGTCATGCAGCTCGCCGGAATGCAGTAAACAGGAATCCTCCTTATGCCCACTATAAGGAATCACACCTCCCTTTTATAGGGCCTCAAAGATAAACCTCCTAGGGGTTGCCACATCCTTTAAAGGTTTAGACCTGCGTGGCCTATCAGACTGAACGGCGTTAACCGCTCCCCCTCCATGATTGGTGAGCGGGTTGGTTCTCACATTGGGCCGATCCTCTTGGAAAGTCAGCCATCCAACATCTATCAAATGTTGGACCTTGTATTTAAGGGCCAAGCATTTTTCAATGGAATGCCCCTGGACACCCCCATGGTACTTGCAAGTTGCATTAGGGTCATACCACTTTGGGAAAGGGGGTTGGAGGACCTTTCTGGGAGTTACCACGACCAAATGGTTGGCGATGAGGGACGACAAGAGGTCTTCGTATGTCATTGGGAGTGGGGTGAATTCTTGAAATGGCCTCGGAGGGAAGTTCCTTGTTACGTTGGAATTACCGGCCGGGCGAGTTGTGTTTGGATTTGGAACTTGGGGAGCTTCCCTCTGGGTGGGTGCCTTAGGCTGCATAGGTGCCGAACTAGAGGCGTTCCCGGTATGAGCCGAGAAGCTCGGGTGATGTTGCGCGTACTGATGGGTACCATGAGGTGTCTGCGGGGGTTTGACCCACGCGGGTGTTGAAGAGACGGCATGGGCATCTCCTTCCTTCCTTTTTGCCCCTGTTGCCCCGATTCTTTTGGCATTCGCACTTGTGGAGGAAACGTAATCGAACTTTCCTCTTTTCAACCTTACCTTGATTCTTTCCCTGGCGAACACTAGGTCCGCGAAACTGGACGGTATGTAACCTACTAGCTTCTCATAGTAGAACACTGGCAGAGTGTCTACCATCATGGTGATCATCTCTCTCTCAACCATGGGAGGAGCTACTTGTGCCGCCAGGTCTCTCCACCGCTGTGCGTATTTTTCCTACTGATTTTGATATTCTTAATATGGAAGAGGGATTTTCCCATGGTTCAGTTCCAATTATTTTAGGCAGGCCATTTATGAAAATAACCAGAACCAAGATAGATGTTTATGCTGGCACATTGTCTATGGAATTTGGTGATATTGTTGTTCATTTTAACATTCTTGATGCCATGAAACATCCATTTGAGGATCATTCTGTTTTTCGTGCTGAGATACTTGATCAGATTGTTGATGATTATATGTTTGATTTTGATTCTCTTCATGGTAGGAAACATCCATTTTTATCTGATCTGCATACTTGTCATTCCTTATGCATTGAATCTGAATCTAAGTTTGAATTTGATCCTGTATCTGATTTTTATGCTGAGAGTAAATTTGAATTTGAGTCTGGTTCTGACTCTCTTGGTGTTGTACCTCTTGATGTTGATTTTTTAGAGTCAGAATGCACTAACCATGTTGCAGGAAGTACATATACTTTTGACTTGCTTTATGAGGTACAGGCTAAGGAACCCTCCTCTTCTTCTCCTACCCTGGTTCCTCCCACTATTCAGCCACCACCCACACCAGAGTTGAAGCCCTTACCAGTAAACCTCAAGTATGCTTACTTGTAGTACAAGGAAAAATTTCCAGTGATCATCTCTGCCTCCCTTGCTGCTGAGCAAGAGGAGAAGTTGTTGCTAGTGCTCAAGAAGCACAAGAAAGCCATTGGATGGACTTTAGCAGACATTCTTGGTATTGGCCCATCTACCTACATGCATAGGATACTTTTAGAGGATGGAGCTAAGCCAGTGAGGCTGCCACAGCGGCGACTCAACCCCATCATTCTAGATGTCGTGAAAAAGGAGGTGGCCAATCTCTAGCAAGTTGGAATCATCTACCCTATTTCTGACAGCCAGTGGGTGAGTCCAGTCCAAGTGGTTCCTAAGAAGTCAGGCCTCATAGTGATCAAGAATGAGAGGGATGAGCTTATCCCCACAAGAGTGTAGAACAACTGGCGAGTCTGCATTGATTATAGGAGGTTGAACCATGCAACCAGAAAAGATCATTTTCCCCTACCATTCATTGATCAAATGCTTGAGCGCTTGGCAGGTAAGTCTCATTACTGTTTTCTTGATGGTTTTTCTGGTTATTTACAAATTCATATTGCTCCTGAGGATCAAGAAAAGACCACATTCACCTATCCCTTTGGCACTTTTGCCAATAGGAGGATGTCCTTTGGCCTATGCAACGCCCTTGATACCTTCCAGCGGTGTATGCTTAGCATTTTCAGTGACTTTTTAGAGAGTTGCATAGAGGTGTTTATGGATGATTTTACTGTTTATGGATCCTCTTTTGATGCATGTTTGGATAGTCTGGATAGAATTCTTAATAGATGCATTGAAACTAACCTTGTGCTGAATTTTGAAAAATGTCACTTCATGGTAGAACAAGGTATAGTTTTAGGGCATATCATTTCCAGTAGGGGCATAGAGGTAGACCCTGCAAAGATAGTTGTTATTTCACAATTGTCGTACCCCTTTTGAGTGCGAGAGGTTCATTCTTTTCTTGGCCATGCAGGGTTTTATAGGCGTTTTATCAAGGACTTGAGCAAAGTGGCTCTTCCACTATCCAATCTGCTGCAAAAGGAGGTGGAGTTTGATTTTGAAGACCGGTGCAAAGAGGCTTTTGATTGCCTCATGCGTGCGTTGACTACCACCCTTATCATTCAGGCACCTGATTGGATAGCCCCATTTGAGCTGATGTGTGATGCATCCTGTCATACCCTAATTTCGTCCGGGGACCATTGTTTGATGGCATGCAACCTTTGCTTGACCGCTTCGAGGTACTTGGCACCCATTGTTGCACAATACGTGAAGTTCCATAACGTGCCAGAAGTCAAAAGAGAGCATTGTTGCACCATCCGTGAAGTTTCGTAACATGCCGGAAATCAAAAGGAAGCATTGTTACGCAATTCGTGAGGTTCCGTAACATTCCGAAATCCAAAAAAGGGATGATTACGTAATTCGTAAGGTTCCGTAACATTACAGAAGGAAAACAAGTATCGTTACGGAATTTGTAAATTTCCGTAACGTTACGAAAAAAGAATCAGCAAAAAAAGGCAGGGGGTGTATTTAGTAAATAGGGGGTGAAAATAGCAACCAGGCCCACTTGGGCCTTCTGAAGAAAGCAACCTAACTCGCCTGGGCGAGCTGAGCTCACCTGGGCAAGCTGGGTGGCAAGCTCCTCCCTCATTTCCCTATAAATAGGGGGAGGAGGGAAGAAGAAAAACGTTCAACCCTCCTAGTATCTGAGGATCACTTGAAATTAGTGAAAAAAATCGTTTCCGTGAAGAAAATCCAAGCCTAGGCGTTTCCGTAACGCGTCCGAAACGTTTCCATGGATGATTCCATGAAGATTTTCTGCCATCTTTCGTTCGTTCTTCGTTGTTCTTCGGTCTTCAACCGGTAAGTTCCCGAAATCAAACTTTTTAATTCATTTTATGTACCCTTGGTGGTCCCCATTTGTTTTGCGTACTTTTATTTTCATTTCATTTACTTTCCGTACTCCCTTTTGACGTGCTTTAGTCATTTATTTAAGTCATTTTCTCGCCTAATCAAAAAATAAAATAAATTTCCACCGATCATTTGAATTGTAATATCTGTTAAAATGAAATCCGACCGTTCGGTCGTGGCGTAACCACGTTGGAAACCAAAAAAGAGGTAAAATAATAATATATCTTTTAGTAAAATAAAACAAAAAAAATCAATCGGACGTTCTCTTTGGGATTTTTCTTTCTTAATTGAATTGACTAATAACCAAAGTGAAACTAAGTCTAAAATCAACTCACAAAATCAAGCTTTGTCCGCAAAAATCACTGAAAAAACGTTTTAAGGTCCAACGCCTTAAATGACCACCTTCCAAGTAAAAAAGAATCACTTGATTCGCCCCTTTTGAAAGAACTACGTAGGTCTGATTTCCTCTTCGATGGAGGGTACGTAGGAGCAAGAGTCCCGCTTTTGTCGACCTCAAAAATAAAAAAGAAATAAAAGTTTAGATACATAATTTCACACAATTCTAATCTAAGGTTGTTGTCCTTTGGGACAAACATGAGAGATGCTAATACCTTCCTCAAACGTAAAGATAACTCCCGAATCTGGAATATTCTTCATGACCGATTTCCTTTGGTTTCTTTAACATTTTCCTTTCAATAAACGTTGGTGGCGACTCCGCGCATTTTCCTCCTTTGGAAGACGCATCTGTGAGCCTTGCCTCGCTCGCCCGCAAACGGGTAGGTTGCGACACATCCAATTATACATTAGAGGCTATCCTTGCTCAAAAGATTGAAAGGCTGCCTCGGGTGATCTACTACGTTTCCAGAACTTTGAATGCAGCCCAAGCAAATTACACTACCACAGAGAAGGAGCTATTAGCGATAGTTTTTGCTCTTGAGAAATTTTGTTCATATTTGCTTGGTACTCGTGTTATTGTTTATACTTACCATGCAGCTTTGATGTACCTGTTCAAGAAGGCTGAATCAAAGCCTAGATTGATCAGGTGGATGCTTTGGCTCCAAGAGTTTGATTTGGAGATCCGTGATCGGAGCGGTGCACAGAACCTCGTGGCTGACCACCTGAGTAGGATTGAGTGTGCGTCTGAGGACTCACCCATTCGGGATGATTTTCCGGATGACCATTTGTACATTCTGTATAATATTTTTGATTCCTTCCCCACTCCTTGGTTTTCTAATATTGTGAATTATTTGGTTGCTTCTATTTTTCCTTCCTTAGCATCTAAAGCTCAAACTAATAAAATTAAAAGTGATGCTAAGCATTATATTTGGGATAACCCCTATTTGTGGAAGTTGTGTAGTGACCGGGTTATTAGGAGATGCATTCCAGACCATGAGATTGACTCGGCCCTGCAATTCTGTCATTTTTCCACAACAGGTGGCCATCTTGGCATACAGAGGACAGCTCGCAAGGTGCTTGACTGTGGTTTCTATTGGCCCACCATCTTCAAGGATGCATGGAGAATCTGTAGCACTTGTGAGCCTTGTCAGAGAGCAGGCAGCTCACTTTCACGGAGACAACAAATGCTTCAACAACCCATGTTTTTCTATGAGGTGTTTGATGTCTGTGGTATAGACTTTATGGGGCCTTTCCCTATCTCTTTTGGTTTTGTTTATATTCTCCTTGCTATTGATTAAGTTTCAAAATGGGTGGAAGCCAAAGCCACCAGAACTAACGATGATAAGGTTGTTGTGGATTTTGTTAGATCTAAACTGTTTTGCAGGTTTGGAGTCCCAAGAGCTATCGTTAGTGATCAAGGCACCCATTTTTGTAACAGATCCATGTATGCCTTGCACAAAAAGTATGGGGTCGTGCATAGAATTTCCACACCTTACCACCCCCAAACTAATGGGCAGGCTAAGATTTCAAACAAGGAGATAAAAAGAATCTTGGAGAAGATTGTACAGCCAAACAGAAAGGATTGGAGCACCAGGCTGGAAGATGCTCTTTGGGCACATAGGACTGCCTACAAAGCACCCATAGGAATGTCTCCTTATCGGGTTGTCTTTGGCAAGGCATGTCATCTTCCTGTAGAGATAGAGCACAGAGCCTACTAGGCTGTAAAGACCTGCAACTTCTCTATTGATCAAGCTGGAGAGGAAAGGAAGTTGCAACTAAGTGAGCTAGATGAGATTCGTTTAGAAGCCTATGAGAATTCCAAATTCTACAAGGAGAAGACCAAGAAGTTCCATGACAACTTGATAGCTAAGAAGAACTTCGTGGTTGGACAGAAAATTTTATTGTATAACTCTAGGCTCGGACTCATGAGTGGTATGTTGAGGTCAAAGTGGATTGGTCCTTTTGTGGTGACTAATGTTTTTCCTTATGGTACAGTTGAGATCAAAAGTGAATCCACAGATAAGAGCTTCAAGGTCAATGGGCACCGGCTAAAACCATTCCTCACAAATCCTTCCTTGGTGGATGTAGTGGTGGAAGAGACCTCCTTACTTCACCCTACTTCTCTTCCGCCATGACTTAGGGAGTTTTCTTTGTCTGTCTCCTTCTTTACTTTTATTGCACTTGTCCAAATTTATTGATTGTTCTGATTGCTCTTGATCTTATGATTGTGCTACATTGAGGACAATGTGTTGTTTAAGTGTGGGGGGGGGGGGGGAATTGTTCTTTGTTTGGGGTTTTATGTTTTGTGAACAACATTGCATGTTTCTCTTTGAATTCTAGGTTATGTACAGGTAATGGGTAATTGTTTTTGAAATAGGAGTTTCTTGGCATTTTGTGAATTGAAATCCTTGTTTTTCTCTACATGTCAAGTTAGTTTTGAAAGGTTGAATTGAAAGTGATAGATTTACCCTTGGTGAGATTTTGAGTCATCATCATCTATTTTATTCGGTGTGTTTTTCCCCATTGATTGTTTGCACAATAGCCTTGGCTTGACTCTTGTTGATACTTCTTGATTCACATGTGTCATACCCTAATTTCATCCGGGGACCATTGTTTGGTGGCATGCAACCTTCGCTTGACTGCCTTGAGGTACTTGACACCCATCGTTAGGCAATCCGTGAAGTTCCACAACATGCCAGAAATCAAAACAAGCATTGTTGTGCAATCCATAAAGATCCACAACATTCTGGAAGTCAAACAGAGCATTGTTGCGTAATCCATAAAGTTTTGAGACATTCCATAAAGAAAATAGGTGTCATTACGTAATCCGTGAAGTTCCGTAACGTTTCGGAAAAGGAATCAGCAAAAAAGGGAAAAAAGGGGTGTATTTAGTAAAAAAAGGGTGTACAAATAGAAACTAGGCCCACTTGGGCCTTCTAGGAGGTTCCAACAGAAGGCGGTGCCTTCTGATGGAAGCAACCCAGCTTGCCTGGGCGAGCTGGGCAGCAACCACCTCCCTCTTTTCCCCTATAAATAGGGGAAAGAGGGCCGAGTAATTTCGTTCAGCCCTTCTGGTATTTAGGATTCTCTTGAAATTAGTGAGGAAAATTGTTTCCGTGAAGAAAATCCAAGCCGAGGCGCTTCCGTAACGCTTCCGAGACGTTTCCGTGAGCGATTTCGTGAAGGTTCTTCGCCGTTCTTCATCGTTCTTCGATCTTCAACCAGTAAGTTCTTGAAATCTGATCTTTCAATTCATTCTATGCACCCTTAGTGGTCCCCACTTGTTTTGCGTGCTTTTATTTTTATTTTTGTTTGTTTTTTGTACCCCTTTTTGACGTGCTTTAACCATTTATTTAAGCCATTTTCTCACCTAATAAATAATAAAAATGAATTTCCACTAATCATTTGAGTTGTAATATCGTTTAATCTCTGTTAAAATAAAATCCAACCGATCATTCACGCCATAACCACGGTTAAACCAAAAAAGGGCATAATAATAATAAAATAATCAAAATATCTTTGAATAAAATAATCAAAAAAATCAATCGGACGTTCTTCTTTGGAAGTTTCCTTGATTGAATTGACTAATAACCAAAGTGAATCTAAGGCTAAAATCAACTCACAAATCAAGCTTTTGTCCATAAAAATCACTTAAAAACCGTTTTAAGGTCCAACGCCTTAAACGGTCCTCTTTGCTTTTATTGGTTAACATGAACTTTCGAAAGCATAAAATCAACGTGTAACTTTGTCGCTACTTTCAAAAACCAAGAGATCGTTAATGGTCCAACACCTTAACGTTTTTCTCTTCTTTCAAAAGTATCAAAAGATCGTTTAAATGGTCCAACGCCTTAAAATGACTTTTGTTCGGTCAAAATATATCTTGCAGAAGATAAAAACAACTTAACCAACGTTCAGTTCTCAAAGAACTACGTAGGTCTGATTTCCTCATCACAATTGAGGAATACGTAGGAGAAAGGAAAACACCCTTGTCGACCATAAAAAGATAAAAAATACAAAAGGCATAAATAGACACAAAGACATAAAAAGGGAAAATAAAACAAATCGAAGACATGATTTTGCACACTTGATTAAAGGTTGCCGTCCCTTGTGACAGACGCATGGGGTGCTAATACCTTCCCCGTGCGTAGATATAACTCCCGAACCTTTCACACTTAAAGTTCGTAGACCACACCTTTCTGGTTTTTCTGAAGTTTTCCTCGAATAAACATTGTGGCGACTCCATGCATCTTCCTCCCTTGGAAGACGCACCCGTGAGCCTCGTGTCGCCCTCCCGCCGAAGGGTAGGTTGCGACAGTTGGCGACTCCACTGGGGACTGTTTTTAGAGAGTTAGGCCTTCTAATCTCGTGCAACATCATGACTTTCTCTTTTGTCGATTTCCTTTTATTTCCCTTACATTCTTGTATATAACTCTTTGATGCTTTTAGTATGTTTTTTTAAATGTATGCATGAGATAGATGTTTATTCATTTGATGCACACAAACACCAACACTATTTAAACACACGGTCAGTTGAAAAGGGGACCTATACCCGGGTCCATGGGAACATAAGGAGTGGAGGTGAATCTGTGGTCATGCTGGGTCTCCGACTTGCTTGATAACAGTGAACCCTCATCTAGAGTTTTTCTCTTTGATAACATATTGTTGCTGGTAGTCCCTACTGCTACAATATGTTTTTCGAAGGGGAGGATACCTCTAGAAACCATCAAGAGAGATATGACCACCTTGGGGTTTATCACTAAAAGCCTTTTAGTTCCTCCTGTTTAGGTCCTTATAATAGGGGCACGAAGCGAGCACGATGCATGCCTTTTAAACACTGCCATGCATGTAACCTAAAATGTCATGTACGCCTTTGCTGTATGATTATTTGTGGATATTGACATACTATGTACATCCCGTGTTGTGCCTTTTTTTGCATCTGCATCATGCACGGGTTGCATCTTGATCCCCTCACTTTGTCACGAACCGACAGAGGATCTGTGTCGCCTTCTTAAATGCATACATCGGATGCTATGCTGCCCAAATGTTGTATCTAAGAAGGAGACGATCTCTCGGGCTCTCGTATTCGTTTTCAAATATGCATGTATGCATGAGCGTTTTCAAATGCAATAATTCTTAAGCCAAGGGTTCAATTTCAATTAAGTGCTTAGGGCATCCCCATGGACTAAGCGAAAAGGCTCGGGTCATTAAAGACTACGCATCTTTTAGGGCACAAAACGAGGATCAGAACAAAGAAACCCCAAGCCTACGTTCTTTAAAAGACTGCGATGAGAAAATTACAGAGGACAAGAATCCCTGGGGGAAACCAAACCAAAAAACACAAAAATAAAAACATGCAGTGACTTCCTTAATTGCCCCAGATCTTAAGCGTAGTATCGCTTGACAACGTCGGAGTTCACGGGTGAAGGTAGCTCCTCATCATCCATGCTGGCGAGCACAAGGGCCCCTCCGGAGAAAGCCCTTTTTACGACGAAAGGCCCCTCGTAATTCGAGGCCCACTTTCCCCTATTGTCTTTCAGGGCTTGGGAGACCTTCTTCAGTACTAGGTCCCCTTCACTGAACCTGCGCGAGAGTACCTTCTTGTCAAAAGCGTTCTTCACTCGTTTCTGATATAAACGCCCGTGGCTCATAGCGGCCAAACGCTTGCCTTCTATGAGATTAAGCTGATCGAAACATGCTTGGGCCCACTCCAACTCCTTTAATCCAGACTCTACCAGGATTCTCAATGACGGGACTTCCACCTCAAACGGTAGCACAACCTCCATTCTGTATACTAATGAGAACGGCATTGCCCCGGTTGATGTGCGCACTAAGGTTCGATAACCATGTAGCACGAATGGGAGCATCTCGTACCAATCCTAGTATGACACAGTCATCTTCTGGATAATCTTCTTGATATTCTTGTTGGCTGCCTCCGCTGCTCCATTCATCTTGGGTCTGTAGGGTGTGGAATTGTGGTGTTGGATCTTAAACTCCTAACACATTTCCCCCATCATTTTGTTATTCAAGTTGGTGCCATTGTCCGTGATAATCTTCCTCGGCAAACCATACCGGCAGATAATCTCTCTCTTGATGAACCTGACCACCACACTCCTCGTGATGTTGGCGTATGAAGCAGCTTCGACCTACTTGGTGAAGTAATTGATTGCTACTTGGATGAAATGATGTCCGTTTGTAGCTTTGGGCTCTATGGCCCCAATCACATCTATTCCCCACATGGAAAACGGCCATGGTGCGGCCAAAACATTCAGAGGCAAGGGCGGAGCGTTGACATTGTCTAGCATTTGTGACACTTCCTCACATGGAGACAATAATCGCTCTCCATGGTGAGCCAATAGTAGCCCACCCTTAAGATCTTCCTAGCCATGGCGTGCCTATTAGCGTGCGTACCAAAAGAGCCCTCATGGACCTCCCCCAGCATGCTCTCAGCTTCCTTAGCGTTCATGCAGCGGAGCAAAATCATGTCATGGTTTCTGTTGTATAGTATGCTTCCGCTCAAGAAGAAGCCGACTGCCAATCTCCTTAACGTCCTCTTGTCATTGTTGGAAGCCTCCGGTGGATACTCTTTGCTTTCAATGTACCGCTTGATGTCGAAATACCAAGGCTTACCATCCCGCTCTTCTTCCACCAGACAACAATGTGCGGGTCTGCCACGACACCTGAACTCAATGTATGGTAGGTCTCCGTGCGGTGTCAGCTGGAACATGGACGCTAAAGTGGCAAGCGCATCCGACATTTGATTTTCCTCTCGGGGAACATGATGGAAAGAGATCTCATCAAAGAACCCAGCCAATTCCTTGATATAGGCCTGGTAGGGTATCAGCTTGTGGTCTCTAGTCTCCCATTCCCCTCTCAGCTGGTGAATCACCAGCGCTGAGTCTCCGTACACCTTGAGTAGCTTGACGTTGAAGTCAATTGCTGCCTGGACGCCCAAAGCGCATGCTTCATATTTAGCCATGTTATTGGTGCAGTCGAACCCCAACCTGGCTGTGAAAGGTATACATTGATTGTCCGGAGAGACCAATGCTGCCCCAACGCCATGGCCTAGAACGTTTGACGCTCCATCAAACCACACGATCCACTTGTTCTTGTCCTCGTCTAGTTTTTCCTCAAACAAGGCCATGATGTCCTCATCCGGGAACTCGGGATGCATGGGTTGATAGTCATTGAGAGGCTGTTGAGCAAAATTGGCTGTAGAACCCGTCCTTGAAGGAAAATAGAGCAAAATTAGTCATATTATCCATGAGGATATCGATGTGCGGCAGAGGGAAATTGTCTTTGGGACTGGCTCGATTTAGGTCCCGATAATCCACACACATTCGTACCTTTCCATCCTTCTTAGGGACTGGTACAATGTTGGCAACCCATTCCGGGTACCGAGCGGCAGCCAGAAAGCCAGCATCAAATTGTTTCTTTACCTCTTCTTTTTTTTTAGGGATGTCTCGGGCTTCATCCTCTTCAGCTTTTGTTTTATCGGGGAACACTCAGGATTTAGAGCTAATCTGTGTTGTACGATGTCCGAACTCAAACCGGGCATATCTTGGTACGACCAGGCAAAGATGTCTTGGTAGCTTTTCAGCAGGGCCATTAATTCTTCATGGACGGGTGCGGTCATACCCGTGCCTATCTTTACTTCCTTTTTCCCACTGCCAGTTCCTGAGTCTACGAGTTCTGTCTCTTCTTGATGAGGCCTCTTCTCTCGATCCTCCTGAACGATTATCCTCTCGAGCTCTGGGGGAAGCCCCACATCCTCGTCCTCTCCATTCTCCATCCGACCCGCTTCTTGCTCGAAATTGACGGCCGGGTTCCGGGTATTAGTACCTTTGAGGAACTCGTCGTCGGATCTGGCATGTTAAGCGTAAAGAAATAAACATGCAAATGAATGAGATGGGTAGAGGCGCAGGAACAGGTGAAGAAAGATCTTTATATTATAATTTCAAAAACAAAAGACATAATGCCTTAACAAAAGGAAACTCTAAAGCCTAGGCCTAACCGTAGAATTTTAAAGCTACAAAAGGTTACATTATGCTTGTCGTGTAAATGTCTGGGTGTTCCTCCACCTGCCAATTTCCTAGTCGGAAACTGGGAGGGCATGGCCGTACCAAATCCGATCTCCTCTGGGAGTCATCATCTCATATCGCGGCGATTTGACCTTCGCGTCTTAAACCCGCACTTATGAAGCTTCTACTGATGTGGCAGGGCGGGGCCTCTTTGGCTTGCTGTCCCAACCATGGGTCCTGGCCTTTGTTCTTCCTTTCCGAGATATTTTTCCTTATGTCTGCTCGTGTAGGTTTATAGCCTAACCCAAACTTCCCGCGGTTCCCTCTGGTGCTTACCAGGTTGGTCCTGCTGCCGTTGTTCTTGCCCAAACCCATCCCGGGCTCGTAGCCGTGCCTCAGCATCACCTGGGCCACCATCACCGCCGCATCAGACAGGCGAGGCTGCCAAGAGAGGGAATCTACGGAGGCGATGCTTACCACTTCAAAAGATTGGATAGCCCTTTCCAACGACTCCTCCGCTGCTTCCACGTATGGCATAGAGGAAGGGAAACTTACTAGGATGTCTTCCTCACCTGATACTATGACCAAATGTCCTTCCACTACAAACTTTAGCTTTTGGTGGAGTGTGGAGGGAACGACTCCCACTGTGTGAATCCACGGACGCCCCAAAAGACAGCTATAGGCCGGGTTGATATCCATCACTTGGAACGTAACCTGGTAGCTGTGAGGCCCTATCTGTACTGGGAGGTCGATCTCCCCCCTCACCTCTCGGCAGATACCGTCGAAGGCACACACCACCATGGAACTTGGCCTTAGATGGGAAGCGTTAAAAAGCAATTTCTCCAACGTGTTTTTGGGCATCACGTTCAGGCTTGAGCCGTTGTCGATGAGTACTTTGGCCCTAACGTGTTCCATGCATTTGACTGACACATGTAAAGCCCTGTTATGTCCTCTCCCCTTGGCCGGGATTTCCTCTTCAGCAAAGGTGAGGTAATTGTTGGGTGTGATGTTATTAACGATTCCTCCAAAACCTTTTACAGAGATGTCTTGGGCTACGTGAGCTTCGTTCAAGACTTTTACCAGCAAAGCCCAATGAGGCTCAGAGCTCATGAGCAGTTCCAGAAGGGAGACTCTAGCTGGGGTTTTGTTGAGTTGTTCAATGACTTCGAACTCGCTTTGTTGGATAATGCGGAGGAACTCGTTGGCCTCCTCGAGTGATACCTCTTTCTTGCCACAGTCCTCTCTTCCCTCGGAAAGATCCTTCATCGGAACCTCCTCGTCTAGTGCGGGGATTACTTTGACATTTTGTCCTTTCGTCATCCTTGCTTTCCCTTTAGCGTTCGCGGGCTATACTGGTAGGCTAGGGGGTGCAAACACGTGACCACTGCGGTTATGCCGCTCAGCCCAGTGATGTTGGTCACTTTGGCCGATAGTGTGCTGATATCGGTAGCTTCCTCCTTCCTACTGCCCGGAGGAGCATACCTCCATGGCACTGCGCGGCTATTCTCGTAAGGAAAAGGAATGGGTCTACCGCCTGACACTGCCGAGGGGTGTTAGGGTCTGTGGGGAGCCGTGTTCTTGGTGAAGAGTATTACCAAGGGTTTAGGCTTTTTAGGCCCTTCTTCGTCTACCCACTACATGTATACATGTTGTTCCTCCTCCCTCTCACTGTCGACCTCAAGCTGACCTTGGTCTATCATCCATTGTAATAGATCCCTTACTTCTGAACATCTGTCCATGTCATGGAGTACACCCGGATGCATCAAGCAAGAGTCTTCTCTGTGCCCGCCGCAGGGAACCATACCCACCTTTTGCAAGGCCTTGCAGATAAACCTTCTAGGGGTCTTTACGTCCTCCAAAAGCTTGGGCCCGTGTGACCCACTCACCTCGATGGCATTAACCGCCCCCCTTCCATGATTGGCAAGCGGGTTGGTTTTTATGTTGTGCCCGTCCTCTTGAAAGGTCAACCACCCGGCCTCTATCAAGCTTTGGACCTTGCCTTTTAGGGCCAAGCACTATTCGATCGAGTGGCCCGGCCCCCCCCCCCCCATGGTATGCGTAGGTCGCATTAGGGTTATACCATTTTGGGAATGGGGAATGGTAGATCTTTCCCGGGACCACCACGGCCAAATGGTTGGCGATGAGAGACGGCAAAAGTTCCTCATATGTCCTTGGGATCGGGGCAAAGATCGGTGCCTGCCTTGGCGACAAGCTCCTTGCCATGTTTCTGCCCAAGTGAGCGTTGTTGGTCGGGTGAGACTGAGTCGGAGCTGGAGTCCAGAGAGCTCCCCCCTATAGGGGTGCAGACGCCCTTGGTTGGGTGAACACCGTATCAGAAGAGACCTCGGTGCGAGCCGAAAAACTCGGGTGATGTTGCGCGTATTGGTGGGTACCGTGGGGGGTTTACGGTGGCTTGGGCCATGCGGGTGTTGAAGTGACGGTATGGGCATCTCCTTCTTTCTTCTTTGCCCTAGCTATTCTGGTCCTCCTACTGCTGGCGCCTATCAGGGAGATGTAATCAAACTTTCCCCTCTTCAAACCCACTTCGATCCTTTCTCCGACGAAGACCAAGTCTGCGAAGCTGGACGGCATGTAGCCCACTAATTTCTCATAGTAAAACACAGGCAAGGTATCTACCATCATGCTAACCATTTCCCTCTCGACCATGGGAGGGGCTACTTGCGCTGCCAGGTCCATCCAACGTTGAGCGTATTCTTTAAAGGACTCGCTTTCCCGTTTAACCATGTTCTGCATTTGAGTCCGGTCGGGAGCCATGTCAGAGTTGTACTGATACTGCCTAAGGAAGGCGGTAATCAGATCCTTCCAAGTGCGGATGCGGGAAACTTCTAGATTAGTGTACCAGATGACTGCTTCCCCAGCCAAGCTATCTTGAAAGAAATGCATCAACAACTTCTCGTCCCTGGAATATGCACCCATCTTGCGACAATACATTTTGAGATGATTCTTAGGACAAGTCATCCCTTTGTACCTATCGAAATTAGGTACCTTAAACTTCAAAGGGATGACGACGTCTGACATTAAGCAAAGGTCGATCATGTCCGTGAACGGATAATCGCCGAAGCCTTCAACAGCCCTCAATCTCTCTTCGATGAGATCGAGTTTCCCCTTTTCTTTTGCTGCCAGGGGTGGCCCTCTTGCGAACAAAAATATCGGCTGTGTTGGGTGGTTTCGAGGTTCTCCTGTGAGGTTGGGCTGAGGTTGCGCGTTGGGTGCCGGTCCCTCGATGGGGAACAGGGAGTAGGAATCGATGTCTCCCTGAGCATGCTCTCGATGATCCTCGTGGACCTCGTCCGGCTGTCGAGGAGGCTCCCCTTCAAGGATGATGGGAGGGACATGACCCGTGTCCTCACATATGACTGGTGGTGTGTAATTAGGTGGTAATCCATAGGGGTAAGCTACTCGGTTGTACCCCGGATGGGGGTTGCTAATGTGCCCCATTATGCTTCTTTCTCATCCCACCACGTTCGGGATAGGGTGGTGCGCGGTAGTTGGGAGTGTTGGGTTTGCTTCGGCAGCCGAACTAACAGCGGTGGCGGTGGCCGCATTACTTTCCATTAGTTGTCTCATTCCTAGCATGGCATCCATCATGGACGCCATTTTCTATTCCAAAGCCGACATGTCAGCTTTCATCTGTTCCTGTACTTCCTCTTGGTCACCCATCGTCCTAGATTTGGATCTAGTGCGATAGGGATGCCTTGGGGCGCGCTTAGTTATGGCGTTTTTCCTAAAAAACCAAATGTGAGGAGTACGTAATGAAAAATGAATGTATGCTAGAGATAAAATATGGGAGTGATTTGATTCACACTGATTTTGGAGTAAAATCGCGGGACAAACTCATTTTATTCAAAAAGTTATAACTAGTCAAGATCTGAGTGACAATACAAAATTCTCAGCGGTTCCTAATTATATGGGCCATTAAGTCTATCATATGTTGACAATAGCTGAGGAGCCCGTGGATCTTCTCGGGGGCGGAGTAGGCGTCCGCCATTGCTTTGGCCTTGGCCAGCAATCGAGGAAGTTGTTGACTCCCGTTCAAAGTAAGAGTAAATCGGTCCATCCACATCGTTGCTTCTTGATGTAACGAGTCAATCACCCTTCCTCTGGCCTCCTTTTTCGCGTACACTCGGGCATATTCGTCCACTACTTTGTGCTCGTGGGCCATGGCTAGATTTAATTCTTCTTGGTACTTGCTGATGATGGCTAACATGTTGGTTTCGCTCTCGCATAACCGCTGAGACAAGCATCTCTTGGACCTTAGGCAAATCCTCAATTCATCCTTCAAGATAAAACTGTCTACTCGCAATTGGTCCCCTTCCTCTCTTCAGAGCTTAAGCTCACTGTTACTACCCCACAGAGCCCCTCGAAATTTGTTTCAGCCATGTTCTTCCCTACAGGCCCTCTTGGTTTCTTGTTCTAAGGCCTTGGTGGTGGCCATATTTACGTCTCTCAGTTTGGCGTTCTCCTTTCGGATCCTAACAGCTTTTGACTTGAACTTTTCTTTGACTATTTGGGCTTTCTCGAGTTCTGTCTTGAGGGCCTGTACCTCGTCATCTTCTTCCGGAGTTTCAAACTCCAACCCCTTAGTGGTTCTCAAATTCGGGAGCCAATCCAGACCCTGTGCGTAGGCTTTCAACCACCTATGGTAGCCGCCGATGGGCCCGTTGCTACTGCCTCTAAGTTTCTTGTCCCTCTTTTGCACCATCTCCCATGCCTTGCAGACCTTTTGAAGCACCCCCGCATTGGTGCTATTGAAACCTCGTGCAATAATAGGTGTGAGGCCTTCCTCTTATGGTGCCCCTCTCATAGGGTAGCCAAGTTGTCTTATGGCGAGGATGGGATTGTAATTAATGCAACCCCTTTGTCCCCATCAAGGGAACATTTGGAAATCCTCCGCACGAAATAAGAATCCCGGTTCTTCCTTCTTTCCATCGGGCGAACCAATTGACGGACGCTCCTTCTTTGCTTGCTAAGAGTCGGTCCCAACTTGCCTCTTTTTTCTCTGTGCATGAGCGGTGGCTTTCTAGCGGGCAAACATGTCTCACCTCTTGGCGGAAAAGGTGTGAAACCAACCATACGTAGAGGGCCGGAGTACAACAAACGATCCTTGCACTGTTCTTCTTACATCTTCAGTCGAAGGTGTCATATAGATCGACTAAGATAGCGACAACCGGATTTTCCTTGCGGTCATGAAAGGCGAGAAAAGCATCAATCGCTGCCCGGTCCACCAACCCATCCACATTTGGAAAGAGGACCACCCCGAAGATCAAAAGTGCCAGGATGTCCATGAATGGGGCCCATTCGCCTTTACCTGCCAAGACTCTCGCTTTTGCTTCCAAACATTTCCTTGGTACTCCAACCACCCCATTTTCGACTTGCTTTCCACGGTCTAATTCCTGCGTCGAGATTTTGACTATCTTAGAAATTCTAGCTAAGGAGGGATAGAATCCTGAGAAGAGGTATGGTTTCCTTCCTCCCAGAGGGCATCCCAGGATCTCTTCAAACTCTTCCACCGTGGGTGATAACTGGAAGTCCCCAAAGGTGAAGCACCTCAAAGGCTGGTCATAATATTAGACGAGGGAGGCAATGGCCTCCGTGGAGACCTCTGCCATGGCTAGGTCCCAGATCTTACCGTAAGCTTTGCCGAAAGCTTGTCGCTGGAGCTGACCCATCAACTATCCTAACTCGTTCAGACCGATGACTCCTAGGCTCTTGACCTTGACTTGATAGAACCTCTTTTTAAGTGAAGGCACCTGACTCGATCCCATATGTCGCAACCTACCCTTCGGCGGGAGGGCGACGCGAAGGCTCACGAGTGCGTTTTCCATGGAAAGAAAATGCGCAGAGGCGCCACCAACGTTTATTTGAGAAAAACGTCGGAAAAACCGGAAAAAGGTGTGGTCTACGAACTTTAAGTGTGAAAGGTTCGGGAGTTGTATTTATGCACGCGGAAGGTATTAGCACCCCACGCGTCCGTCACAAGGGACGACAGCCTTTAATCAAGTGTGCAAACATGACTTCAATTTGTTTTATTTTCCCTTTTACGTTTTTATGTCTTTTTATGCCTTTTTGTATTTTTTTATCTTTTTGTGGTCGACAAGGGTGTTTCCCTTGCTCCTACGTATTCCTCAATTGTGATAAGGAAATCAGGCCTACGTAGTTCTTTAAGAACTAAACGTTGGTTAAATTGTTTTTATCCTTTTTTGCATGATATATTTTGATTGAATGAAAGGTCATTTAAGGCGTTGGACAATTAAACGATCTTTTGAAAGGAGAGAAAACATTAAGGCATTGGACCATTAATGATCTCTTTGTCTTTTGAAAGAGGTGACAAAACTATGTGTTGATTTTAGGCTTTTTTTAAAAATCCACGTTTAACCAATAAAAGCGAAAAGGACCATTTCAAGGCATTGGACCTTTAAAAATGGTTTTTAGGTGATGACAAAAGCTTGGTTTATGAATTGATTTTAGCCTTAGTTTCATTTTGGTTATTAGTCAATTCGATTAAGAAAGAAAATCCCAAAGAAAAACGTCCGATTGATTTTTTTTATTATTTTATTTAAAGATATTTTTTTATTATTATATTATTATTTTGCCTCTTTTTTATTTTAAAAGTGGTTACGGCATCACAGATCAGTCGGATTTTATTCTAACAGAGATTAAAAGATATTACAACTCAAATGATCGGTGAAAATTTATTTTATTTTTGATTAGGAGAGAAAATGACTTGAATAAATGACTAAAGTACATCAAAAGGGGGTACGGAAAGCAAATGAAATAAAAATAAAAGCACACGAAACAAGTGGGGACCATTAAGGGTACATAAAATGAATTAAAAGGTTCGATTTCGGGAACTTACCAGTTGAAAACCAAAGAACGACGAAGAACGAATGAAGAACGGTGGAAAACCTTCACGAAATCGCCCATGGAAACGTCTCAGAAGCATTACGGAAGCGCCTCAGCTTGGATTTTCTTCACGGAAACAATTTTTCTCACTAATTTTAAGTGAATCTCAGATACCAGGAGGGTTGAACGAATTTGTTCTGCCCTCCTTCCCCTATTTATAGGGGAAAAGAGGGAGGTGGTTGCCGCCCAGCTCGCCCAGACAAGCTGGGTTGCTTCCACCTAAAGGCACCGCCTTCTGTTGGAACATCCTGGATGGCCCAAGTGGGCCTGATTGCTATTTGCACAACCCTATTTACTAAATACACCCCTTCTGCCCTTTTTTGCTGATTCTTTTTCCGTAACGTTACAGAACTTTACGAATTACGTAACGATACTTGTTTTCTTTCCGTAATGTCACGAAACCTTATGGATTACGCAACCGTCCCCTCTTTGGCCTCTGAAATTTTACGGATCTTTACGGATTGTGCATTAACGCTTCCTTTCGACTCCCGACATGTCGCGGAATTTCACGGATTGCCTAACGATGGGTATCAAGTACCTCGAAGTGGTCAAGTGAAGGTCACATCCCACCAAACTGATGGTCCCCGGACGAAATTAGGGTATGACACCATGTTTTACTAAAGTGAAACAAAACCCAGTGCGAATCAAGACTCCGACATTTATCACGGGTGGAATGGATGAATGCATGTAGAAATGCGTATGGCACAGATTCATTTTACGAATACGAGAGCCCGAGAGATCGTCTCCTTCTTAGATACAACATTTGGGCAGCATAGCATCCGATGTATGCATTTAAGAAGGCGACACGGATCCTCTGTCGGTTCGTGACAAAGTGAGGGGATCAAGATGCAACCCGTGCATGATGCAGATGCAAAAAAAGGCACAACACGGGATGTACATAGTATGTCAATATCCACAAATAATCATACAGCAAAGGCGTACATGACATTTTAGGTTACATGCATGGCAGTGTTTAAAAGGCATGCATCGTGCTCGCTTCGTGCCCCTATTATAAGGACCTAAACAGGAGGAACTAAAAGGCTTTTAGTGATAAACCCCAAGGTGGTCATATCTCTCTTGATGGTTTCTAGAGGTATCCTCCCCTTCGAAAAACATATTGTAGCAGTAGGGACTACCAGCAACAATATGTTATCAAAGAGAAAAACTCTAGATGAGGGTTCACTGTTATCAAGCAAGTCGGAGACCCAGCATGACCACAGATTCACCTCCACTCCTTATGTTCCCATGGACCCGGGTATAGGTCCCCTTTTCAACTGACCGTGTGTTTAAATAGTGTTGGTGTTTGTGTGCATCAAATGAATAAACATCTATCTCATGCATACATTTAAAAAAACATACTAAAAGCATCAAAGAGTTATATACAAGAATGTAAGGGAAATAAAAGGAAATCGACAAAAGAGAAAGTCATGATGTTGCACGAGATTAGAAGGCCTAACTCTCTAAAAACAACCCATGCATCCCGAGTTCCCGGATGAGGACATCATGGCCTTGTTTGAGGAAAAACTAGACGAGGACAAGAACAAGTGGATCGTGTGGTTTGATGGAGCGTCAAACGTTCTAGGCCATGGCGTTGGGGCAGCATTGGTCTCTCCGGACAATCAATGTATACCTTTCACAGCCAGGTTGGGGTTCGACTGCACCAATAACATGGCTAAATATGAAGCATGCGCTTTGGGCGTCCAGGCAGCAATTGACTTCAACGTCAAGCTACTCAAGGTGTACGGAGACTCAGCGCTGGTGATTCACCAGCTGAGAGGGGAATGGGAGACTAGAGACCACAAGCTGATACCCTACCAGGCCTATATCAAGGAATTGGCTGGGTTCTTTGATGAGATCTCTTTCCATCATGTTCCCCGAGAGGAAAATCAAATGTCGGATGCGCTTGCCACTTTAGCGTCCATGTTCCAGCTGACACCGCACGGAGACCTACCATACATTGAGTTCAGGTGTCGTGGCAGACCCGCACATTGTTGTCTGGTGGAAGAAGAGCGGGATGGTAAGCCTTGGTATTTCGACATCAAGCGGTACATTGAAAGCAAAGAGTATCCACCGGAGGCTTCCAACAATGACAAGAGGACGTTAAGGAGATTGGCAGTCGGCTTCTTCTTGAGCGGAAGCATACTATACAACAGAAACCATGACATGATTTTGCTCCGCTGCATGAACGCTAAGGAAGCTGAGAGCATGCTGGGGGAGGTCCATGAGGGCTCTTTTGGTACGCACGCTAATAGGCACGCCATGGCTAGGAAGATCTTAAGGGTGGGCTACTATTGGCTCACCATGGAGAGCGATTATTGTCTCCATGTGAGGAAGTGTCACAAATGCTAGAC
The DNA here is from genome assembly GCF_000004515.6 of Glycine max. Taxonomy (NCBI): domain Eukaryota; kingdom Viridiplantae; phylum Streptophyta; class Magnoliopsida; order Fabales; family Fabaceae; genus Glycine; species Glycine max. The sequence continues at coordinate 36,414,952 of NC_038250.2, read as the reverse complement.
AATGTCAACGCTCCGCCCTTGCCTCTGAATGTTTTGGCCGCACCATGGCCGTTTTCCATGTGGGGAATAGATGTGATTGGGGCCATAGAGCCCAAAGCTACAAACGGACATCATTTCATCCAAGTAGCAATCAATTACTTCACCAAGTAGGTCGAAGCTGCTTCATACGCCAACATCACGAGGAGTGTGGTGGTCAGGTTCATCAAGAGAGAGATTATCTGCCGGTATGGTTTGCCGAGGAAGATTATCACGGACAATGGCACCAACTTGAATAACAAAATGATGGGGGAAATGTGTTAGGAGTTTAAGATCCAACACCACAATTCCACACCCTACAGACCCAAGATGAATGGAGCAGCGGAGGCAGCCAACAAGAATATCAAGAAGATTATCCAGAAGATGACTGTGTCATACTAGGATTGGTACGAGATGCTCCCATTCGTGCTACATGGTTATCGAACCTTAGTGCGCACATCAACCGGGGCAATGCCGTTCTCATTAGTATACAGAATGGAGGTTGTGCTACCGTTTGAGGTGGAAGTCCCGTCATTGAGAATCCTGGTAGAGTCTGGATTAAAGGAGTTGGAGTGGGCCCAAGCATGTTTCGATCAGCTTAATCTCATAGAAGGCAAGCGTTTGGCCGCTATGAGCCACGGGCGTTTATATCAGAAACGAGTGAAGAACGCTTTTGACAAGAAGGTACTCTCGCGCAGGTTCAGTGAAGGGGACCTAGTACTGAAGAAGGTCTCCCAAGCCCTGAAAGACAATAGGGGAAAGTGGGCCTCGAATTACGAGGGGCCTTTCGTCGTAAAAAGGGCTTTCTCCGGAGGGGCCCTTGTGCTCGCCAGCATGGATGATGAGGAGCTACCTTCACCCGTGAACTCCGACGTTGTCAAGCGATACTACGCTTAAGATCTGGGGCAATTAAGGAAGTCACTGCATGTTTTTATTTTTGTGTTTTTTGGTTTGGTTTCCCCCAGGGATTCTTGTCCTCTGTAATTTTCTCATCGCAGTCTTTTAAAGAACGTAGGCTTGGGGTTTCTTTGTTCTGATCCTCGTTTTGTGCCCTAAAAGATGCGTAGTCTTTAATGACCCGAGCCTTTTCGCTTAGTCCATGGGGATGCCCTAAGCACTTAATTGAAATTGAACCCTTGGCTTAAGAATTATTGCATTTGAAAACGCTCATGCATACATGGAGTAGATAGGTAGCAAAAATGCCTTGCAAAATATATATGGATAGTTTGGCATGTAGCATAAGAAATTTCTTTAGGTGCATCTCATGAAATGTCGTTCACCAAAGGAAAGATAGGTGTAAATGTATGTATATCCTAAGAAAACCCGTGCGTTGATGCGTAAGTTTTCTTTCTAAAATTCGTGTGGATATTTGCGTTTTGTTGAAAAGAAGGATACGCTATTTTTTTTGCTTGATCTGGTTTTCGTTTCTTGAACTAACTTCCTGAGTGTTATTTTTTCTATAGGAAATGGCTCCGAAGAAACTCTCCACGAAGAGGTCTAGAAGGGACGCCACTAGAGAAGGCTCCTGTGTCGCCTCAGAGTTTGATAGTCACCGTTTCCGGAGCGCCGAGCACCAGCAGCGCTTCGAGGCCATCAGGGGGTGGTCCTTCCATAGGGAGAGGCGTGTCCAGCTCAGGGAAGATGAGTACTCGAAGTTCCAGGAGGAGATAGCTCATAGACATTGGACACCTCTAGTGACTCCCATGCCCAAGTTCGACCCTGAGATAGTCCTAGAGTTCTACGCTAATGCCTGGCCCACAGAGGAGGGAGTTTGGGACATGCGCTCGTGGGTAAGGGGTCAGTGGATTCCCTTCGATGCAGATGCCCTTAGCCAGTTCTTGGGTGACCCGCTGATTTTGGAGGAAGTCCAGCAGTGTGAGTTCAGCCAAAGGAGGAGTCAGGCCGACGGTTTCGATGAGGAAGCCATCGCCCAGCTGTTGTGCATACCAGGGTAGGATTTCGCCCGGACGGCTGCAGGGAGGCGGGTGTTGATCATGCGCACCAGCATGACTACTTTGACCCAGATATGGATGACACTGCTGCTCAGCAATGTCTTGCCTAGTGATCACAACTCCAAGCTCCCTCTGCCTAAGTGCCAGTTGGTGTATGCCAACCTGACACGGATGAGCGTCCACGTGGCCCAGGTGATTGTTGATGCCATTTATTTGTTTGCAGGTATGGCGCCTACTAGGCACCCTCTGGACCCAGAGAAGTCGAACAGGGCCCTAGGGTTTCAGTCTCTGATCATAGGCCTCTGCCAGTCCTACGGAGTTCGAGTCACCCCCAACAAGGTAATCCGACAGCCGATCAGTCGAGCCTTCATCGAGAAGTACTGCACGCCTAGGTAGGCACAGGGTGACACACATCAGGCTATAGACGCACCGCCACCACCTCGGCAGGCCAATCCGGCTGGGCCATTAGGCGTGGAGCGTTATCTACAGCATTTGGTTCACCAGTAGGTGGCCAACCACCATGGCCAGGTGCAGATACATGAGTGTCTCTACCGGTTCAGCCTCAATTAGCAAGGGTAGGGTTATGTCCCTTTTGTATGCCCTACCCTGGAGCAGTTTGGGGTTGAGGTCGCATGGCCTGGAGACTGGCCCGATGCCCAGACAGGGGAGGAGCCTGCAGGGTCCCCTGGTGGGGAGGATGAATCCCATATGGATGAAGATATGACTGACCTACTCGGTTTCTTGGGAGGGAGCGGGGCCATATGACCAAGGTCGCTGCACTTTTTGGTGATTAACATTACTGCTTTCAATTATTGTTTTTTTTTTCATATAACATTACTGCTTTCAGTTATTGTTTATGTTTCCGTTATGATTTGGCATTACGGCTCTCAAATATTTTACCACTATTTTTGTTACGACTTACCATTGCATTCTTTTCCGTTTGCTTTGTGATTTGACGTAGGTAAGTCGTGTGTGCCCTCATCCGCATGACCTTTTCAGAAAAAATGAATGAAAAGAAATGATGATAAATAATAATAACTTAATAGATGAAGAGAATAAAAAATAAAATTTTTTAGCTAAAAAGCCAACATGCTGTCGAAAAGAAATAACTTCCAACTTTTTCATTGAAAAAAGATTCACCGATCAAAACACAGGGGTTTTTTGAAAAAAATGTGTATACGCCTGAAGGGTAAATGTTGTGAAAATTTTCCCGAACGCCCAAAATGGACTCGGATGAATGCATGAATTGATAAAAGAACATGTTTTGGAAACATTGGGTTAACTTAAATAGGGAAAATGAATCCTGAGCCCTAGTGTCACATGACCATAAAAACTTGATGCTTGAGTGTCCACATGGGTGCATGCATGACCAGTTTTGCATAAAATTTCCTAATCATCATTGTTGCATGTGTATCATGGAAATAATGTGGGACATCTCCTTTATCCCTGAACCGCTGGCCAAACCGACACCCTAACATGTATCATGTCCAGCTGTTCTACAAGCCTTGAGCCAAGACCTCAAACCACCATAAACCTTGACCCAGGATGAGAATTTCCATCCTTGTCCTCGGAAGACGTAACAATGGGGTCTCCCAAGAAAAAAAGCCATTCACTATTGAGCTGCTAACACGCTTCTAGAACAAAGAAAGTTCTTGATCAAAGATCGGAAGAAAACAAAAGAAAAAGATAAATCCCCGATCAAAGATCGGGAGAAAACAAAAGAAAAGGAAAAGTTCTTGATCAAAGATCGGAAGAAAACAAAAGAAATATGCAAAAAGGTCTTGGGGCCAGACAATATCTGAACAATACAGAATTGTCACCACCAAATAAGGAAAGAAAGGAAACCACGACCTGAAGTGGTCATCTCCCTTTGATTGCCTACCAAAATCCTATGCGTCGGTGACTTTTTCACCTCGCACTAAACAAAAGCAGAAAAGGAAAAGGCCCAAACACTCAAAGTCAAATTCCCCTTGGAAAAGGCACATATCTATGGTTCGGAATTAGGATGAAACACTTACCTGTGTGAGATTGATGCACTTTGAGTGATTTTCTTCTATTTTGTTGGACCCGGTGTTTCCTCTAAATGCTCGTTTAGAGACGAATCGCTAACATCCAAAATCTCATTTATGGTTGTGAGAAAATTTCATCAGCATACTATCCTTCCCCAATAGGCACATTGTTTTTCATCAAAAATTATATGTTGCTCTGATCAGTTGGAAGTTTTGTTTCTTTACTAAAGCATGTTCGTGTTTTAGTTAAAGAACGCCGAGGCCATTTTTTTCTCGCAAGCTAGAACTACGTAGGTCTGAGTTCCCCATCACAAATTAAGGATACGTAGGAGCAAGAGCCTCGCTTTTGTTGACCGCCCCACACTTTTTGTTATCCTGACCCATGAAGTCCGGGGACGTGCGGAAATACCCCAAGTGGTTATTCGTACAAAGACAACTTCGATTAATCCTAACCCGTGAAGTTAGGTGACAGGCGGAGATACCCAAGTGGTTATCCGTATAAACACTCTTTCACTATCCGTTAGACTCAGAGTCTGGTAGCATGCAAAGACTAACGTCGTCTTCTGCACCCTTTCTCAATCGCGGCCAACGAGCCCATTGACACGCAGAGATTTACATCGTCTTCCGCGGTTTCCGTCATCCTGACACGTAAAGTCAGGTGACGTACGGAGATACCTCAAGCGGCTATCCGTACAAAGACAACTTCTGTTAATCCTGACCCGTGAAGTCAGGTGGCAGGCGGAAATACCCCAAGTGGTTATCCGTACAAAGACAACTTCTATTAATCCTAACCCATGAAGTCAGGTGGCAGGCGGAAATACCCCAAGTGGTTATCCGTACAAACACACTTCTGTTAATCCTAACCCGTAAAGTTAGATGGTAGGTGGGGAATACCTTATGGTTATCCGCACCTTTCGTCAACCAAGAGCAAACGGGCCTGTTGACGCGCAGAGACTAACATCGTCTTCTGCACCTTTTGTCATCCTAACCCATGGAGTCAGGTGGCAGGCGGAGATACCTTGTGGTCATCCGCACCTTTCGTCAACCGAGGCGAACTAATCCGACGGTATCAGGATGATGTTGGTCGTTTGATTATGATTATTGTCAAAACATTTTGCAGGTTTTTACTCTAGTTGTCTGGAGGCATTCAAGCTCGATGACGCACGAGATTCTTCTCTGTTGAGCGCGGGCGATCGAGTTCGATGGCGTGGGGAAGTGTTGTGGTTGTCCAACTTTATCGCTTTCAAGACACTGAAGTTTTGTTGACGCTTCTGACGCCTTTTCTTTTCTTTCTGAATGACAGGTTCCGCTGGTGGGGATATTGATCGGTCTAACAATGTTACGCTCGAACGAAATTAGTGTCTTATCTTTACTTCGCTTTTATCTCCGATAAAAGATAAGTAGAGAGGGGCAACTGTCATACCCTAATTTCGTCCGGGGACCATTGTTTGGTGGCATGCAACTGTCGCTTGACCGCCTTGAGGTACTTGACACCCATCGTTAGGCAATCCGTGAAGTTCCGCAACATGCCGGAAATCAAAACAAGCATTGTTGCACAATCCGTAAAGATCCGCAATATTCTGGAAGTCAAACAGAGCATTGTTGCATAATCCGTAAAGTTTCGTGACATTCCGAAAAGAAAATAGGTGTCGTTACGTAATCCGTGAAGTTCCGTAACATTTTGGAAAAGGAATCAGCAAAAAAGGCAAAAGGGGGTGTATTTGGTAAAAAAGGGTGTACAAATAGCAACCAGGCCCACTTGGGCCTTCCATGGGGTTCCAACAGAAGGCGGTGCCTTCTGGTGGAAGCAACCCAGCTCGCCTGGGCGAGCTGGACGGAAACCACCTCCCTCTTTTCCCCTAAAAATAGGGGAAAGAGGGCAGAGTAATTTCGTTTAGCCCTTCTGGTATTTAGGATTCTCTTAAAATTAGTGAGGAAAATTGTTTTTGTGAAGAAAATCCAAGCTGAGGCGCTTCCGTAACGCTTCCGAGACGTTTCCGTGAGCGATTTCGTGAAGGTTCTTCACCGTTCTTCAATGCACCCTTAGTGGTCCCCACTTGTTTCGCGTGCTTTTATTTTTATTTTCGTTTGTTTTATGTACCCCTTTTTGACGTGCTTTAACCATTTATTTAAGCCGTTTTCTCACCTAATAAATATTGAAAACGAATTTCCATCGATCATTTGAGTTGTAATATCATTTAATCTCTGTTAAAAAAAATCCAACCAATCATTCACGCCATAACCACGGTTAAACCAAAAAAGGGCAAAATAATAATAAAATAATCAAAAAAATCAATCGGACGTTCTTCTTTGGAAGTCTCCTTGATTGAATTGACTAATAACCAAAGTGAAACTAAGGCTAAAATCAACTCACAAATCAAGCTTTTGTCCATAAAAATCGCTTAAAAACCGTTTTAAGGTCAAACGCCTTAAACGGTCCTCTTTGCTTTTATTGGTTAACATGAACTTTCGAAAGCATAAAATCAACATGTAACTTTGTCGCTACTTTCAAAAACCAAGAGATCGTTAATGGTCCAACACCTTAACATTTTTCTCTCCTTTCAAAAGAATCAAAAGATCGTTTAAATGGTCTAATGCCTTAAAACAACTTTTGTTCGGTTAAAATATATCTTGCAGAAGATAAAAACAACTTAACCAACGTTCAGTTCTCAAAGAACTACATAGGTCTGATTTCCTCATCACAATTGAGGAATATGTAGGAGCAAGGGAAACACCCTTGTCGACCACAAAAAGATAAAAAAAATACAAAAGGCATAAAAAGACACAAAGACATAAAAAAGGGAAAATAAAACAAATCGAAGACATGATTTTGCACACTTGATTAAAGGCCGCCGTCCCTTGTGACGGACGCATGGGGTGCTAATACCTTCCCCGTGCATAGATATAACTCCCAAACCTTTCACACTTAAAGTTCGTAGACCACACCTTTCCGGTTTTTCCGACGTTTTCCTCGAATAAACGTTGGTGGCGACTCCGCGCATCTTCCTCCCTTGGAAGACGCACCTGTGAGCCCCGCGTCACCCTCCCGCCGAAGGGTAGGTTGCGACAACATGCATGTTGCGAGATGATTTAGGCAGTTTGTTCTTATAAGGCTCTAGCCAAATGAGCCTACCTTGAATTAATTCCTTTTATAGCCCCTTTGAGCCTATGTTCCCCTTTCTTTGTTTTGAAGCTCATCACAAGCCTTAAGTGAAAAACAATGATCTCACCCTACCCTTAAGGAATTTTGGAGCTTTGGAATTGTTTTGGGAATAAGTGTGGGGGGGTATGTTTCATTGGAAGATATGTTTTCTTTGGCCATGCTTGATGATGTATTTTTGCCATGCTTGATGTATATACATATATTTCCTGATTGTTGCTTTATTTTTCAAATATTCAAAATGTTTTCAAATGCTAATGTTCAATAAAAAACAGAAAAAGAATGAAGTTGAATAAATGAGGTCTTGTTTTGAGGAATTGGACTAGTTTGAGGACTTGGTTAATTTTATTGATATTGCAGGTTTTGGGTTTACTTTTTATGCTTAATTTTTAATTTCGGTTTTGGGTTTACTACTTTTGCCTAATTTCCACTTATTCCCCATTGCTCCTCTATTCCTTTGGGTTTTAGCTACTTATCCCATACTTTCCTCTACCTTATCCCTAGCTCCATTACAACCTTAAAAGACCTTTTGATCCTCATGTGCATGTGTTTGTGGTGCCTGGTTGTCAATTTAAGAGTCTTGCCAAGTCTATGTGGTGTTTGTTTTCATGGGTGCTCTGAGAGTAAACAGTAGCCTAGACACTTGAGAGATAGAGTGCATATCTTGTGAGGCTTTATCACTTTTCAGTCAATTCTTGAGTTGATTGACTACCTTGCCATGTTTGAGGTGCTTGGATGATTTTCATGACTGTCTTGATTCTTTAACTCTTTACGTGTTGGATGTTGCCCATTCCTTTCATTCCTTGAGATTCATTGAGAAATATGTAAATTTTTGTGTTTGTTTGTCTCTCTTTAATGTCTCTAGATTTGTTCCTTGCTCTACTTTTTGATTTTTCCCAGGAGTGCAAAAGGCTAAGTGTGGGGCAATTTGATGTGTCATTATTTTCTCCTATTTCTTACCCCTTTCTGTCACCATTTTAATTACTGATTAGCCTTAATTGTTAAATTAATTATGTAGTTTTATCATTTGGGCCTACTTGACTAATTATGTGTTTTAATTTAATTTCAAGAGAATTATAAGCAATTGGGTTTGGGTCCGGAATTGGGATGAACTGGCTTGGACTCGAAGAGAGCAGATAATTTTATTTGTCGTCCAGTTTTATTTTATTTCATTTTTGGGCTGTATTTTTGTAATTGGGCCACCAGACCTTATTGGGCCCAAAAAAATCAGATTTGTAAGCTTTGGGGCCTAGTGACCTTTAGTGAGCCCAACTGCTAGGGTTTTAGTAGTGGTTGGTTACTGTTCACGTAGGCAGAGAGATTGTAGGGTTTCATTTTCAGTTTTTGGGTTACTGTTCACGCGCATGGTACTGTTCACGTAGCAACTCCATTTTCATTTTCTGCTTCAAATTCCAGTTTCGTTTTTTGCTTTTAATTCCAGTTTCATTTTCAATTCTGTCTTCTAATTTCAGTTCGTTTTCTGCCTTTGATTTCCTATTCGTTTCTGCATTTCGTTTCCAATTGCAATTTCATTTTTGGTTTCTGTTTGTAGATTCATTTTCATTTTTGTGTTGCAATTAGTTTCCAGTTGCTGTTTTCGTTTCTGCTGTTAATGGAAGGCTGAATCTCTAGTGTTGTTTTCTCTAGAGGATTAAGCATAGCTCTCTTTGAGGTTTTGTTATTAATATTAAATTCTGATCAGTTTTCCCCTTCGCCAATTATTCTGTATTGTTGCTAATATTAATCCATGCATGCTTAATGCTTGATTAATTGTCTCTGTGCTTAATTAACGTTCATGCTTAATGGACAAGTGAGAGGGATTAATTGGTGTATGTGTTGCTTAATCACATAATGACAGCCTTGTGTTAATTTTTGCTTAGTAAATTAATTTTGGATTGGATTAAGTGGTTGAACTGATTAGGGATAGACTTGCTTTTGAATCAAGCGAAAACAACATGTTTTAGATCTGTTATCTTTTTAATTCAAGTTTGCTTGCTATTTAAATTACAAAAACAAACAACCCCCCATTTCGTTACTGTTTTATTATTATTGTTATGAACGTTTGTTTGATCACTGCTCACTGGGAGATGACCTAGGATCACTTCCTAGATACTACATTTTAATGTTTATTTGATTCGGGTACGACTTCGATCAATGGTTTTTACACGGTCTTTTTGTTTATGTGTGAATTGCTTACAACATGCTAGAATAGGGTTTTCTAGTTTGGGCTAAGAATAGGGTTCTCTTAGACTTATATTCACAAAGGACCCTAGTGTTGGGTGCCTTAGTCTCTTTTTTCGGGTTGGGAATTGTAGATTGGATATGACTGCTTGTAAGGATTCTTAATGCATAGTGGAAATCTATTCAGGTTGTGGATTAGATAACTGGATTAGCTTCTCTAGAAATAGAGAGTGAACCAGTATAAAAAGATTGTGTCTTTCTTCAAGTTTTATGATTATGAAAGAAAGGATGTTAATGAAGGATCATGTTTAAGGAATGATTGATTAAGTATTGATTACATTTGATTCATATATGGTTAGTGATATGATTCGTACAAATTTTTTTTTGTAACTCTATTTTTAAAAGGTATGTTTTGTTTTGAAAACAAATTCACCCCCCCCCCCCTTCTTGGTTTATTGAGTTCCATCATCTTTTTCAACTAAGTGCATGGCCTGAACCGCATTAGTAAACAAGTATCTACAAATTTGTGAGTAAGACATATGGGTTGAATTTGTAAGATTCATACCAACCAATGCCATAGGCTTGCTTTGGTAGTTGGAGCCAATGGCCAAAAAGGATACTGAGTGCATCGTCTCAATTGCATTAGTAAACAAGTACCTACAAATTTGTGAGTAAGACACATGAGTTGAATTTGTAAGATTCATACCAACTAATTCCATAGGCTTGCTTTGGCAGGTAAATTGAATGGATAGGTCTGACAGGAATGTGCCCAAGGTCTGAAGCCATTGCACACCGGAGACCAAATTCGCTCCATGAATTGGAAGCACATAAAATGGAATCCTAAATTTCTGGCCTACCATTGTGATGGGCTCATCGTGACATACCCTTGTGCATTGAATGGAGTTACCATTCCCCACAACTAGGGACAAGGGTGATGCAATCCTCCCTAGGAAGGGACTAGTTACCAGAGCCATGAGCAAGAAGCTCCAAGAGGATTGGGCTAGAGCTGTTGAAGAAGGCCCTAGGGTTCTCATGAACCTCAGGGTAGATTTCTAAGCCCATGGGCGAAGGTTGAGTCCATTTATCTTTGTACATATTAGATTACGATTTCATTATTTTTGGTCCTTGTATTAGGACTCCATAATGTAGGTAGGGTACCCTAGAAATGTAGGATTTTTCAGCCATTGTATTTTAGGGCACCTAGACTAGTTTTTGTATTAGGGGTAGTTTTGTAATTTCACATGCATTAAGTGAATATTTGATGTGTGTGTTGGGAAACAAATTTAATTGAATTGGGAGTAGCCCAATCCAATTAAATTTTAGAGTGGAAGGTGAGCATTTGCTTGCTACACCCTATTGTCACATCATATAATCACACTTTGTGCATGTCCTTCATACTTTACATGCCTCAAGCCACCTAAGCACACTTAGTGGATGTTGGACAAGTGGTCTCAGATATCTTAAGAAGGGGGGGGGGGGTTGAATTAAGATATCACAATCTTTTCCTAATTAAAAAAATTCTATTTTGATTTTATCCCAATAACCCAAGATTCCTTTTAAAAATGAACTCCTAAATAATAATGCAAATTAATCTTACTAAATAGAAATAATAAGCAATAAACAATAAACAATAAAGGAGTTTAAGGGAAGAGAAAATGCAAACTCAGATTTATACTGGTTCGGCCACACCCTTGTGCCTACGTCCAGTCCCCAAGCAACCCGCTTAAGAGTTCCACTATCTTGCAAAATCCCTTTACAAGATCTGAACCACACAAGGACAACCCTTCCTTTGTGTTCAGATTTCTTTACAACAAGAGACCCTCGGTCTCTTAATCCCTTTTAAAAGATAGATTGTACAATTGAGCACTCAATTAACTCCTTATTGAATTGCAAGTGTATTGGCCAAGGAATTCTTAAGAGGATAAAATGATTTTGCTTTTTGAGAGGATAAGACTTTTTGTTCTGAAAAACTCTGAGCAAATTCGTGTTCCAAGTCACATATAAATAGACCTTTGATGGCCATGTAAAAATCATCTGAAAAGTTGTGACCCTTGGAAATAATTTTCTGAAAATCTTCTCTGGTAATCGATTACAAGACTTGTGTAATCGATTACAGGCTTTAAAATTTGAATCAAAACGTTCAGTAACTGTTGGTAATCGATTACCATCGATGTGTAATCAATTACATAGTGTAAAATTTGAATTCAAATTTCTAATAGCTGGTATAAGTCATTTTGGCCACTGGTAATCGATTACATCCTCTGGTAATCGATTAACAAAGAGTAAATCTCTTGAAAAAGACATTTTTGCTTAAATTTCTTGGCCAAACCTTTTGTAGTTTTAATTTGGAATTCCCTTCCTAAAACACTAGAGATCTTCTTGATGTTGTATCTTGAATTCTTGGATTTTTTTCTTGAATTAAACTTGAGAAGTGCATTTTCATAAGGCATCAAAACATCACAATCATATGGCATCATCAAAACATCAAAGGCAAAGTCTTTGCTTCTACAGTGGAGAATCTTGGACTTGATCTTGGATTAGTGGGCTAAACCATAACTGAAATTCACTAATCATAATTAGTGAAATTTTGGTTCCAAAATTTGGCTCCACAAATTCAATTTCAAATTCAAGTGAAATTTGAATAGAAATTCAAATTTCCCTCCAATTTTGTGTGACACTTAGGCTATAAATAGAGGTCATGTGTGTGCATTTTTTGAACTTTGATCATTTGAGAATTACACTTCAAAGTTCAGACCTTTTTTGAGGCACAAAATTTCATGCTCCTTCTCTCCTTCTCTCTCTACTCATCTTCTCCTACCTTCAAGCTCTTATCCATGGCTTCCTGTGGTGGTGAGCTTCTTCTTGACTCATCTTCTCCTTGAAGTGGCATCTCCTATCATCTTTCTTCCTTCTTCATTCTGCTGCCATTAAACTTCAAGAAGCAAAGGACTTCATTGATGAAGAAGATCCAAGGCCTACAAGCTCCACATAGGAGCTACATCATAGGGTTTCATGGCAACCACACTTAACCCAAAAATTTTGTGACATGTGACTGGAGGATATGTAATGTGCATAGAGAAGGTGGTTTAGCAAAAGTTGTAGAAGATAAGTGGAAATGTCCATGATTCGAAGGGGAAACCTACTTGGTAGCATCAGGAAAAGGTTAAGTAAACCCGAGCCTTCTATCAAGTGGATGAGGCTCCCAGGCCGCACGTTAGTCGGTGAATACGACTAACTTTTGTGTATAAAACTTGTATAAATTGTATCAAACTCTTCCAATTTATGGTTATTTTGTAGTGTTATAAGTATTTTCTGTTAAGTATAGGTAATAAATACTTAATACTTCCATTTTGTAAGTTTAATAATCATTTTCTCTCAATTTCAGGTTAATTAGGCAAGCTTTAAAAAATGTTGTTTTTCACCTTCTCGCTAAGCCAATCCGTTGGCTTAGCGAGCTTCCGCTCAGCGCAACACTAATGGGCTAAGCGCGAGGAAGACTCTGGAAGAAGATGAGCTGTATAGGTTCGCTAAGCGCACCACTTCATCTCACTAAGTGCACCGCTTCAATTCATCCGCTAAGCGAGAAAGGCACGCGCTAAGCCGAAATTCACTAATGTGCGCTAAGCGGTCCATAATTGCGCTAAGCGCGTGAGCACGAACAAGGCCACCTATTTAAGCCTGAAACAAGATTTTAGAGGGGGGGTTTTGAATGGGATTCAGAGCTTTGCATGTCTAGAATTTCTAGAGAGAGAAAGGTACAAGTTCCAGAGAGTTTTGAGAGATTTTGTTGTGTGAAGATCTGCAGAGACCAGAGCTTGAAGCAGGAGCCGGTTTGAGAGCTTGAGATGAGTTTGTGAGTGATTGTGAGATCCTAGAGGTGAAGGAGACATCCTCACCACTTGTATTTTTGCAATCTTTCATCTTGTTCTTCTCTTTGTTGTAAAGAAGGCTTCCTGGTATGGAAAGCTAAATCCTCTGTTGGATCTTCCCTGTAGGTACCTGATGTAAATATATTTCTATCTATTTAATGATGTTTTATGTGTTCTCTGTGCTATCTTCTTTTCACTCCAATATGCCTTTACCTTGATCACATAGATGCATGCTTTGTTAGGGTCATTCTACAGTGGAAACTAGTTTGACTCTAAAGTCCTTGATTGGGCAGGGCTAAGTTGTCATACTTGCACAAGGAATCGGGGTGCGATAAGTTAGTTGTGTATATGTGTCTTAATGCGGTCCTGGTTGAGTTTAGTCCTACAAGAGGAATCTACGGACGATGCTTGATCAGGATTAGGCTAAACTATCATGAGGAATCGAGGTTTAGTATCTCAGAAGACACCATAAGAACACATGAGCATTGTTAGATAGAGAATATCTTTTCAGCATCAGGCACCTATGAGGAAGACCAACGTGTTTCTACTTTACACATCATTTCTCTCGCAAAATTTTCTTTCTTTTTGCACATATAGTTTATACACCTGTTCATATTCACACTTATCTTTACACACCAGACACTTATTTGCTGAAATAGCTTACCAAATAACACAAGTTCCCCGAGAGTTCGATACTCGGTTCTTACCATTTTATACTACTTGTGCGATCTGGTGCACTTGCCAGAATTTGAACAAGTTTTTGGCATCGTTGCCGAGGAACTTTTTTTTATTTAGGAAGTTAGTTCGTCTTTAGGTGTCTATTCTTTATTTTTTATTCTTTGATTGTTTTTGTGAATATTTCTTCTTAATTCCTATTTGTCTTTTCTTGTTAAACTGGATAACCGTTGTTCTGTTAGTATTGTATATGCATAGATCTCCCACAGGCAATTTAGTTCCTCTGGACATAGAAATTGAGGCTACATTGCGAAGGAACAGAGCTGAGAGGAGAAGGAAACTTCTGCAAGACAGAACAGTTGCATCCATTCTTGAGGAGGAGACTTATTTCTCTGACTTATTATCACCTGATTCACCATCATCAAGGGAATCTGCCACTCAATTACCTAAAGTCATTACCATGGTAGAAGAGCATGAATAGAGGATTACCCTTGAGGATTACTCAAGTAGTTCAGTACCACATTTTTTCACCAGCATTGCACGTCCTGAAGTGCAAGCTAACAACATCAACTACCCACATTCCTTAATTCATTTAATACAGGGGAACTTATTTCGAGGATTACCTAATGAAGACCCCTATGCACACTTGGCAACGTTCATTGAAATATGCAACACTATTGAGATTGTCGGTGTACCAAACGAAGTCATTAGGCTCAGCCTTTTCTCATTCTCATTGGCAGGAGAAGCCAAGAGGTGGCTCCGCTCATTCAAGGGTAACAGTCTGAAAACCTGGGAAGAAGTTGTTGAAAAGTTCCTAAAGAAATACTTCCCAGAGTCCAAGACTGCGGAAGGGAAAGCTGCAATCTCTTTATTTCATCAGTTTCTTGATGAATCTCTGAGTGAAGCATTGGAGAGGTTCAGAGGATTGTTGAGAAGAACTCCCACTCATGGGTTTTCCAAGCCAATCCAATTAAATATGTTTATAGATGGGTTGAGACCACAAACCAAGCAACTGTTAGATGCTTCTGCAGGGGGAAAGATAAAACTGAAGACCCCAAAAGAAGCAACTGAGCTAATTGAGAACATGTCAGCCAGTGATCATGCCATTCTACGAGACAGAACCCATCAACCCACGAAGAAAAGCTTGATAGAGCTATCATCACATGATGCGTTATTGGCACAGAACAAGTTGCTTTCTAAGCAACTTGAGATTTTAACAGAAACACTCGATAAGCTGCCAACTAAGTTGTCTTTGGGTCAACCTACGCATTCTTCTATTTTGCAGGTCACGGGTTGTACCATCTGTGGTAAGGCTCATGAAATAGGCCAATGTATTTCCACTGAAGAAAACACTCAAGAAATTCATTATATGGGAAATCAACAACGACAAAGGTATACTCAAGGAGGATTTTCAGGCTTCCAGCAGGCTCCCTATAATCAACGAGGACAGTGGAGGACACACCCTGGTAACCAGTTCAACAAAGACTAAAGTGGGCCTTAAAACAGGCCAATCCAACAAGGACCTAACATATTCGAAAGGACTACTAAGCTGGAGGAGACCTAGACTCAGTTTATGCAGGTAACAATGTCAAATCATAAAAGCACTGAGTCAGCACTGAAGAACCTTGATGTGACGTCCCTAAATAATGATTGGTTTAATAGTAATAAATTAAATAGCAGAAACCATGGGAAATTTTTTTTTCTTTTCTCTCTCTTTTGTTTTTGCACTGTTATTCATTTCACGGTAATTAAATTCAGAAGGAAAATTATCACTATAGAGTCCTGAATGGCCAATTCACAACTCTATTCGGATTCATTTCTTTCAAATCACTCATAACCTCCAAGCTATTTTTCTCTTTGAAAAATATACCAGCCATCATTTTAGGTCGTCACATGAGAAATAATAAGGTGCGGTCGGTAAACTCTTTTCAATTAAAATTCGTTAACATTTCATTTTCAAATAACAAGATAAAACATAATTGTTTCCATCATCAAAAACTGTCCAAAATATGGGAGTTTGCAAAATAGTACAGTGACATCCAGAGCAAAGGTAACAACTGTGGTGGCTTCAGCCACAATATATACAATCATCAAACTTTCTATACAAGAGGTCTACCCACCCAAAAATCAAAAGAGTAAACCTAGCAGTCTGAACTAGATACACCCACCCACAAAAAGTATGTATGCCTAATCTAAGGAGCCGTCTGCTATGATGAAGAGTCATCACTAATCGCTGTCCCTTCAGGGCCACTCTCCTCTGTAGAGTCTGCCTCAGATTCTGACATATTATCCTCTAGAGAATCAACATCAGGGAGTGGGTCTTCATCATCCTCAAGTAAGTCAAGGGCGTCCATAGCAGGTTCAGGAGGTAACTCCTCTGGGTCCTCTTCAAGATCCTCTTCGGAGGATGACACCTCTATCACTTGAGCCGGCTCAACTAGTCGATATGGAGTAGGTGTAGGTAGTATCCACTCCACAGGCTGCTGAAGTGTGCATGCGGGTTGCTCCGGATGTACTAGCGAAGTAGTAGTGAGTCGAATTGTGCCACGGAATCAGCACCTCTCATTGCCTTCGAGGGTCTCCCAAACACCCTCTAGGCACTCCATCACAATGCGATCATGGATCAACTGCGCTGCCATCGCGATCTACAAGAGATAAAATAAAGAGGGTTGACTCTTTCACAAGAAATCTAACTACACAGGTAACCATACAATGCGTCCCATAACGGCTACGCATGGTCAAAATGTCTTTTTCAAGGGATTTCCTCTCTGCTAATCGATTACCAAAGTATGTAATCGATTACCAGTGCCCAAAAACGAATTACACAGCCTTTGCACATTGGAATTTAAAAGTTAATCGATTACCAGTAGCAGGTAACCCTATGTAATTGATTACACACAACTGGTAATCGATTACCAGTGCCTTATCACACTGTGTAATCGATTACACAGAATTGGTAATCGATTACCAGAAGCTACTTAACATCCTGTTTCAATTTTTAAACCCTGTAATCGATTACCCATGAATGGTAATCGATTACTAGAGGGTATTTTTCAGATAACACCCAAGATAAATAGCTGGCCAGCCGCCACACAAGCCTCCTTGCTTCATGGACTTTTGTTCTTTTATTGGTTGACTGCCAGGAGCTTGCCTGTTTAGGTACGTCACAGGTTCTCACTGGCTGACTATGCCCGGGTTGGGTCAGGATTGGCCAAGCTTGGTTTTGGGCAATAGCACCCCACCTGACGTCCCCAAGGTCTCCTGACCCCCGTGACATATCTCCAGGTACCACTCTATGGTCAACAAATAAAAGTAGGAAGACTGACTCTTCCACGCTTTCTCACATCAAGCTTATTGGATTATGGGGCACCCGTTATATGTGGTACTAGGTGGCGATCGGGCGATGGCACAAATCAACTATCCCATTTCCACAAGCCAAGCATAAGCACGCCATCCCCAGTTGCCCACCATTAAATTTAGCTCATGTGCACGTACGTAGCCTTCTCCTCGTTCCTCTCAGCACCGGGTCCCCATCAACCCCTCTAAGCTTTCACAAAATCCAAACAATTCAATTCCATTTGTCATGAAACTACCTTAAACAATGAAAAACAGAGTGGAGGCACAAATCTTTGCACAAGATTCATTCAAATTCCACAGAGTTTTTCCTACCCTCATACCTCAGCAAAATCCTCTTCGTTCCAATTTGTTAACCATTGGATCGCCTTAAAAATTTAACTGGGGGTTCCTAATACAGAAATCTAAATTTTGACCGTTGGGATCTGCTTGAAAATGTCTAGAACACGATATGTACTACCTTTCCCATGACTAGCACTGCACAACCATTTTTTGCATAATTTGGCAATTTTGCTGCACAATTTAACAGCTTTTTCTGCATAATTTTGTAGATTTCGAAATCAAGCTTACATGCATCCAATTCCACTCAAATTGTATCCTACAAGTCCTAAACCATGTATAAATCATGTTCAAGCCAAAAACAAACTTCAAACCAAGGTAAAGCAAATTCTAGGTATCCAAAACCCATCAAATTTAGTGAATTTTCAAGGTTTGAAAGGTGAAAATGAAAATTGGATGATTTTGGGGTAAACTCTCATCTTCGTCAAGTCTATAACATTGATTTAGACTTGCTTAAACTGATTTTAAGGTGAAATCTCCACCTATTCAAAATTTGACCTCTCAACACCCAATTTACCCTATAAATGGCTCTTTTCTTTCACATTTGTCACTCATTTTCCTCATTTGCTCTGCCCAAGCTTTCCTACAAGTCCTGATTGACATTCTAAACTAGAATCAACTCACTTTAGACTCAAATTTCCACTAACCCCAAATTTGGCTTTCTAACCCTCAAAATCTCACACTTATCCACCTACAACACTACCATTCTCACATTTAACTCTAAGTTAACTCTCCCCATCCTCTCTACCAGTTTTCTATCTACAATTTAAGCATACATATATCTCAAAGCATCATTATTAAACCCTAAATCAACATGGGTAGTTTTGCTTACATCAAACATGTCAAGTTTAGCATAATTTCAACAATTTCCTTCACAAACAACTACCCTAAGGCAATAACCTATTAGAACTACCCATTATAGCTCCCAAAAACCCAACACCCACAGATTTCAAGGGAGAAGAAGTCTACTCTTACCTGAAATTTAAGGCCCCACGAAGTAGAGGTAGGCTCCTAGACTCCGAAAATAGCTTTTCCTTGCAATTTGGGGTAGAAATGAAGAGGAATTTGGAGCTTCAGGAAGGACAACAATGGAGGAGAAGAAGAGGAAGATAAAGCAACATGGAGGGAGAAAAGAGAGCTGCTGAAATTTTCTGAAGAAAGAGAGAGAAGATTTGGCTTTTTATAAAAAAATGATTTTTCTTTTCTTTTTCATTTTCTTTTCAAAAGCAAATGCCACATGTCCTATTTTAATTGGAGCAAAAGGGCTCACCTTTTCCTTTGATTTGACCTCATACTGAGCCATAAAGGAGAAAAAAACTGGACCTTTTTGGATGCTGAAATCCTGCCTCAGTTTGTGTGCCGCCTCTCTAGTTCCAGTTCCTCGCGTTTCTCTGCACCCGTCGGGGCCCGTTTTCGAAAGTAGACAATATATATATCAAAACGCTCAAAATGAGACCCTGAGCGTGGTTCAGAGGTTGGTTTTGTTAAATTTTAAGTTGTACGCAAAATGATAATTTTTAGACTAATTAATTGCGAATTAATCTATAATCGTTTGGTTATGGGTTACTCTTCGTTAATTAGTCTATATATATATATATATATATATATATATATATATATATATATATATATATATATATATATATATATATATATATATATATATATATATATATATATATATATATATATATATATATATATATATATATATATATATATATTATTCAGTGTATAATTATTTAAATGTAACACTTACAAAATTCCGGGTAGAAATTCTAGGATGTCACACTTGAGGTCCAGGTGGGACAATTGGCCAAGCGGATAGCCGACAAGTCATCCAACAGTTTTGTGGCAAATACAGAGTAGAATCCCAAGGAGGAATGCAAAGCTGTGATGACAAGGAGTAAAAGGTTTGTGGAGTCTGAGGATGAGGATAGTGTTGTGCAAAAGAAGAAAACTGCTGACAAGAAAGGTACTGATGGCAAGAAAAATGAGGTGAGAGGTGAAAGTAATCAAGAAAAAGAGGAACAAATAATGGTCAAGAATAAAGAATTGAAGGACCAAGAAAAAGAAAAAGAAGTAGAAAAAGAAATAGAAAATGAAAAAAATGAAAAAGAAGAAAAAAATAATAAGAATGCAAAGAAGAGCAGAAATGAAAAAGTTGTGGATGAAGGTGTGGAAGTACCATATCTTGTGGTACCTTCCAAGAAGGAAAAAGATCGTCATCTAGCGAGATTTTTAGACATTTTCAGGAAACTGGAAATAACTATGCCCTTCGGAGAAGCTTTGCAGCAGATGCCACTCTACTCTAAATTCTTGAAAGATATGTTAACAAGGAAGCATAAATATATTCATCAGGAAAACATCATAGTGGAAGGAAACTACAGTGCTGTGATCCAAAAGATCCTTCCACCCAAGCATAAAGATCCTGGGAATGTAACTATTCCTTGTTCAATTGGAGAAGTCAATGTGGGAAAAGCTCTTATTGACCTGGGAGCCAGTATCAATTTGATGCCACTCTCCATGTGCATAAGATTGGGAGAGTTGGAAATAATTCCCACTCGAATGACTTTACAATTAGCTGACCGCTCCATTACCAGGCCATATGGAGTAATTGAAGATGTGTTGGTCAGAGTAAAACATTTTATCTTCCCGACAAACTTTGTGGTAATGGATATCTTTGAAGATACTGACATCCCTATAATATTGGGAAGGCCATTCATGTTGATCGCAAGCTACATAGTTGATATGGGGAAGAGAAAGCTGGAGCTAGGTTTTGAAGATCAGAAGATTGATTTTGATTTGTTTGTTGAAAACAAGCTTGCTCTAGAACACAATGTCTGCTCACAGGTAATGGAAGGAGGTCAAGAGGTTCTGAAAGTAAGAACCAAAACATAAGATCACTCAATGAGGTAAAAGCGTCAAGCTAATGGCATTAAAGAAGCGCTTCCTGGGAGGCAACCCAGTTTTAATCTCTGTTATATTTGTTTTTCATGCATTTAATGTAGAAGCAAGCTTCATGATGAATCAAGATTGATTCAAAGAGTTTTGATGATAACAAAGATGATGACAAAAGGCTCAAAAGTCAAGAACACTTCATGATAACAAAGATGATGATCTCAAGAATCAAAGAATGAGTTCAAGATTGAATCAAGTACACTTCAAGGATCAAGAGGAAAGTTGAATTCAATAATCAAGAATCAAGTTTCAAGATTCAAGCTCCAAGAATCAAGATCAAGATTCAAGACTCAAGATTCAAGAATCAAGAGAAGACTCAATCAAGATAAGTATTAAAAAGTTTTTTCAAAAACTAAGTAGCACATGAATTTTTCTCAAAAACCTTTTATCAAAGAGTTTTTACTCTCTAGTAATCGATAACCAAATTATTGTAATCAATTACCAGTAGCAAAATTTTTTTCAAAAAGCTTTCAATTGAATTTACAATGTTCCAATTGATTTCAAAATGTTGTAATCGATTACAATGATTTGGTAATCGATTACCAGTATGTTTGAACGTTAGAATTCAAATTTAATTGTGAAGAGTCACATCCTTTCACAAAAAAGCTTTGTGTAATCGATTACACTGATTTGGTAATCGATTACCAGTGATAGTTTCTGAACAAAATCAAAAGATGTAACTCTTCCAATAGTTTTCAAGTTTTTCTAAAAGTCATAACTTTTCCAAATGGTTTTTAAGTTTTTCTAAAGGTTATAACTCTTCTAATGGTCTCTTCACTAGACTTGAAGAGTCTATAAAAGCAAGGCTTTGATTTTCATTTTATACATTCATTCGTTAGACAACAAACTTTTGCCAATTGATTTCTGAATCTCTTTGAACTCCTTCTTCTTCTTCCTTTGCCAAAAGCTTTCTAAAGTTTTCTGGTTTTCCAAACCTTGAAAACAAAACTTGTGCTATTCATCTTTTTCATTCCCTTCTCCCTTTGCCAAAATGAATTCGCCAAGGACTAACCGCCTGAATTCTTTTTGTGTCTCTCTTCTCCCTTTTCCAAAAGAACGAAGGACTAACCGCCTGAATTCTTTTGTGTCTCCCTTTTCCCTTGTCAAAGAATTCAAAACGACACAGTCTGAGAATTCTTTTGATTCTTCCCTTTCCCATATACAAAAGATTTCAAAGGACTAACCGCCTAAGAATTATTTTGTATCCCCATTCACAAAGTTTCAAAGGTTTAACCGCCTGAGAACTTTGTCTTAACACATTGGAGGGTACATTCTTTGTGGTACAAGTAGAGGGTACATCTACTTGGGTTGTTGACTGAGAACAAGAGAGGGTACATCTCTTGTGGATCAGTTCTAGTGGAGGGTACATCCACTAGGTTGTTCAATGAGAACAAGGGAGGGTACATCCCTTGTGGATCTTTGCTTGTAAAAGGATTTTTACAAGGTTGAAAAGAAATCTCAAGGACCGCAGGTCGCTTGGGGACTAGATGTAGGCACGGGTTGTTGCTGAATCAGTATAAAAACTCTTGTGTGTTTGTCTCCTTCTTCCCTACTCTTTTAATTTCCGTTGTGCATTTTAATTCCCGCTTTTACTTTTGGTTAAGTTTCTTTTCTGTTCTTCATTTACTTAACAACATAGTAAAAGCCTTAGAAGAGTATATTTTTAATTAGTAAAGGTTTAGGAATAATTAATTCAACCCCCCTTCTTAATTATTCTGAGGCCACTTGATCCAACATTTAATCATTTTTATCTGATTGATCTAGTGCAACCTCTAATAAATCTGAGATTTATAAGGTGGAAGCAGGGAATGCAGTAGAGAAGCATAAAGCAAAGAGGGTGGAGAGTGTCAATGCTGATGCAGAAGCCTTTGGTGATCACCGGGAAAGTTCAGATTGCTCTATGCATTCTAAAGATGAAGCACTAGAACATATGAAGAAAAGAGATACAGGCCATCAAAGTGTGTCATTGGAGAATAAGACAGGAGATTCAATTGTGCTGAAGATAGGAGATTCGGCTAAAGTTGTGATTAAACAAGACATGAAGGGAGGAGATCATAAATATGGGTTTAACAACAATAAACATGAGAAGCCAGAGAAGGTAAGGGTGGTGGATGATGAAACTGACGACAAACATGAGTTGTATGAAGTCCTAAGGATGCCATCTAGATGTGTATTTTTCAAGATATAGTATTTATATTCCATCACGCATCCATTGACTGCTGATTACATCTAATATACTTTTTTTAACATATATTGCAAAATCAAATTATAATTCAATGTTTGCAGCACAACACGTCAGTAAAATTTGCTATGTACAAAATGACACCAACCCCAATCAACCCCTCCCCTGGTAACCCCCAATTTCATTCCTTCATCATTCAAGGTCTTCATGTCATTCCTTCCCCGAGAGTTTGAAGTACTATTCTCAATGATTTCTCTACAATTCCAAAAATCTAAGAAAAGTTTGCTTGCATTGATCCCACTTTGACATCCTTTAAATCCCATGGAAATCTAGCTTTGAGAGCACACTATGTAATCTTCACCTCTCTACGATTATTGTTATTTGTGCTACACAATAATTTTCTTTCATGTCTTGAAACAAATTTAAAGCACAAGTATTTTAAGACATCATCAACCTCAATTTATCAGACTTTTTCACTACTATTACATCTTATCCTGTTTTGAATCACAATTAAAAAGCACAAGTAAATCACTTATGACTTATCCTCTTTTGATTAATCCTTTTTCGAAAGCACACACACACACACACACACACACACACACACACACAGAGAGAGAAAGAGACAGACACATACAGAGAGACACACACACACACCTACAATAATAAAGCATGACCACCCCCGAACCCCACTATTCCAGATTACTTACATAAAGAACTCTTGATGTTGATAATTTTCTGTAATCAAAATTTACATTTTCTATGTTGTTGTATGTTATTGTATAAAGGATCATGGCTTCTCCACCTGCCTCCCTTCCTCCTCCTCCCCCTCCTCCTCCTCCTGCTCCTTCGAACGCATCGGCTTTGCCGTCTGCCATTAAGCGGACACACAAAGCCTCACGTCTATGATCGTTGTCTACTAGACCACTTGGTGCCAAGAGACCAATAGTTCATGTTGATCCTGCTACCGGCAAGGCCGACGGTCCCCACAGGAAGAAATTAAGAACATATTTGGGGATTGTGGTGCGTGATAAGGTGGACGTCACCTACGAGAACTGGAAGGAGGTCCCTACTGCTCAGAAGGACCTAATTTGGGAGGATATTCAGGTATTTTTCTTTTCTTATTTGATTTTTTTTTAATTAATAGCCAAAAAATACATTATTGTAACAAATAAACCCTATTTGATGTTGTCAGGTGGAATTTGAAATCCTAGAGGCTTCTGATAGTAGGACGAAAAGGAAGTTACTTCAGACCGTGGGCGAGAGATGGAGGCAGTTTAAATCAGACCTCATGAGGAAATGGGCCCTTGCAGCCGATCAGGACGGTGTGGAGGACATTGTATGTGAGAAATACGACATCAGCAAGGAAAAATGGGCCCAGTTTTGCCAGACTGGCAGAGACCCTTCTTGGGAGGTATGTTCCTTTCCATTTAAGTTGTTTTTCAAAAAAAATTAACTTGTTATACTTCATTCTAGCAATTTGAAAGATTATTGTTTTATTTTTGCAGGATGTGCGTAAAAAGGCACAGGCCATCCAAAAGCAGAACACTGCCCCCCACGTTTTGTCTCATGGGGGTTATGACTATTTGGAGCAGAAGCTCCTAGCTTAGAAGACGAATAATAAGCTGGAGGAAGCTGCACAGTTAGGAAGCGTTGATGGCGTCATCGACCCTCCATCCCCAGTCAGATGCCACGTGAAGTGGAAGATGACCTGCACGAAGAAAACAGGGGAGATGACGACTGAGGCCGCAAAGGAAATTGCTGAGAAGATCGTAAGTCATTTTCAACTAACCATTAGAATTATATTTCAATATTTTGTGAATGCCATGTACAACTGTGTTTTTTCTGTGCAGGATTCCTTTGAGGAGCAGGCAATACAGGGATCCTTCGTCCCCCATGGACGTCCAGAGCACCCTAGACGTGTCCGTGCTACTAGAGTCGGTGTCACCATCAAGCAATACTTTGGATCGGCTCCACGGACGTCCTGCAGCTCTTCCTCCTTGCCTCCTGAAGAATTGCAGCAGCTGACCCAGCAAATCAGGGACCAGCTACAGGAGTCTATCACAAAAAAAGTGACGCGGCAGCTCATGGCATCCTTCAGCCAGATGCAGTCCCAAATTCAGTCCCATATGCAATCTCAGGGACTTGCACTGCTTCCCGAGCCTCTGGTTGGTCCCTCCGGTCCTCAAGTAAGCACAAAGGGGAGTTGTGTTGATCCCTCAGGAAACGATCCTGAGACGGGTGACTCAGATAGATACGGCTTGTACATCGAAGCAGATCCTGCCTGCCTGGTTGCCCTAGGGAGAGTTTATGAGGGATCCACTGTTGTTCATAACACTCATTTGTTGCCTGGCCAAGTAAAGGTGGGTGTGGAGGAGGTTACAGATGCAGATGCTCCAGTTCCTGTACCCACTGATGAGGTTTCCTTAGTGGGGTAGGCACTTCACACCTTCCTTGCTTGGTCGACACATCTGGTCAAGTCTTTATCACAGCAGGTACTTTACTCTTACTATATGCTTCTTCTTTTTAAATTAATTCATTTAGCATGCCTCAAATTAGGCTACTTAACTTTGTTTCATGAACAGGTAGCTGTGTCTCCGGCAAAACCACTTCCAAAGCCTGATCCGGAGGTCAATGATCCGCTTAATCTGATGACATTGACCATCTCAGAGCTATTCTTGAGGCCTTATCAGGTTACATGGGATGCCACCGTGTTCGGGGTCTTTAATCCAGATTTCCTGCTCTACATAAAGTACGAAGACCTCTCCGAAATCGCACACGGTGGTCAGTGTCTCGGCATATCAGTGTTATAGTTGTGGATTTTGTAAGTCATTTTATATTACTTTTAATTACCTAAGTTATTGCTTTCAATTCATAAATATTTAACTTTGACTTAACATAAACAAACATCTCACTGAAACAAGTATGCGAGCGGGAAATTATGATATCTTTAGATTCCTTGAGCCACAGTCCTTTCAGAGGTCTGGGCAATCGCAGTTTGAGTGTGAAAGTTACATAAAGACTTGGATGCAGAGTTCAAAATGCGATGTCTATCTTGGAGCCTACCTAAATGGGTAAGTCACACAAAATAACTGAATTTAATTAATGCTTACTAATATACTAACCCATATTCGTTTCCACTGCAGTGAACACTGGCAGATGGTGGTCATCCTACCCAAGGAACACCTAGTTGTCTGGTTTTATTCATTGCATAACATGCCAGACAACTACCTTAAGGGGATTATTAACAGGTTAGTGTTCTTTTCAATACATTTGCATTGAAATACCTCAACGTACAACACCATTTTTTAATTGTTACTCATCTGGAAGAGTGTTTTAAAAGGTCTTGATGATGCTCCATAGTCTAAATCAAAGGCTCCTGCTAGGTGGATTGTCGTCAAGGTACATCATTTACATAAAACTTCCACTTATATATATTTCTTATGTGTTTGTACACTAGTTGTTTAATTAATATCCAAATTTCATTATGTATTTAGTGTAATAGACAAAAAGGAAGTACTGAGTGCGGTTACTATGTCATGCACTGGATGTCCACCATCATTTTAGGAACTTTTAGGAATAACTGGGAAGTGGTATGTTTATTTCAAACAAATTCGATTTTTTTATAATTTGTATTACATTATTAACTTATTATGATTTATTTCATCATGCAGTATTTTAACGATCCTAGACCATTGCAGCCAGAGAGATTAAAGGCGTCACGGATCCAGTGGGCACAGTATTATCTCCCAGTTAGGGATCATATCAGACCTAGGATTTAGGGACATTAAGTTTAGCTTAGTTTACTTTGGTTTAACATTTTTGACATTTCCTATGTAATTTGAACATTGAATTCATTTGTTGATTGTTCTTTATGATAAATCAATTATTCGATGTTTATTATGATTAAAACTACTTGAAAGCATAATATAATGTTTATTTGTTGTGAATTGGGTCTGAAATTACATTTTACAAGTACAATTTTTGGTTTATTGTAAAAACAGAAAGTTTGTATAAAAAAAACTGGAAAACAACATCAGTTATTAGCAAAAACCGATGTTAATACAGTAAACAACATTGGTTATTTACAAAAACTGATGTCAACATGAACCTTAACATCGGTTATACTAGAAAATCGATGTCAACGTTTACATATTAACATCAGTTATTTATACATAACCGATGTTAACGTTTGTATATTAACATCGGTTATTTGTAAATAACCGATGTTAATATTTTGTATATTAACATCGGTTATCTATATATAACCGATGTTATATACAAAGAATTACAACAAAATAAGTGTATGCATCATCAACGTTGACATCGGTTTTCCACTAAAATCGATGTTAATATAATATATTAACATCGGTTTCGGTAGGAAACCGATGTTAATATATAACATTAACATCGGTTTTGCTAGAAAATCGATGTCAATATATAACATTAACATCGGTTTTACTACAAAATCGATGTCAGCGTTCATCATGCATACACTTTTTTTCTGTAGTTCATTGTATATAACATCGGATATTTAGAAAACCGATGTTATCGTATTTATGTTAACATTGGTTTTTCAAAACCGATGTTAATAACAATACATTCAACATCGATACTTTTAACATCGATTTTAGAACCGATGTAGAATGTCGTAAATAACCGATGTTGAAAGTGTAATTTCTAATAGTGTATGTCTAACATTTTTACACTTCCTACTCAGAGAGAGAGAGCATTTCATGTTTCCAAAAAAAAAAAGTATATATGTTTCTGTGTGATTATGTCTTACATTTTTATACTTCCTACTTATACAGAATCCTCAGTACAACTTTTAAGCAAAATTTTATGCATATATCTAACAGAATACAATGTCAAAGTATTTCTAGAAGCTTGAGAGTCTCTAGAAAAAAATTGTAAAAGTGTCCTAAAATTTAGTTAGAGCATCATGTTCATAGTCATGCACGTGAGGCCTATACCGGTACCCAAGCAATAATGTTAATCCCATAACAAATTTTTAACACCTATATTTACATGAATAATGATACACAAACACTCCTTTCAATCTCTTTTCTTATCATATTATAAATTTTATTATACTTATACTTCTTTTCTCTTTCTAGGTGTTACATAGAAATTTAAGGTGTTGATTAAGCATTTTCCTATTCACATCGAGGTATAATTAATAAACCCGAATGGTCTTTCCTTTTATGTTTTTATGAGCGTGGAACCTTGTCCAAGTGTCATATTCATCTTTAATTTATATATTTCATCGACATACATCCTCAATGTGAATATTTTAAATTAAAGTCAAATAATTGTTTAATTGCAACTTAATTCGCTTCGTCCTGTTGATTAGTTCTCTGTTCATTGACAACTTCAATGAAGTGCTATACGAGATTAATTTATTACTGTGGTGAGGTTGGTGAGCTAGGGTTTGTAGCTAAGATTAATATAGAACGATGTCATATCAAGTGCGATTCTTTCAAGATTGTCGAACACGGCTTCTATTGAATGAAAACTTGCCGTAAATAACGATATATGTCTCGTTTATTGTTAATATTTAATAGAAGTACTAATCAAATCAAGTTACTTTTAGCGGCCTTATTCCGGTATTGCTATATTACCCTTAATCGTCAAGCATTTTAATTCTTCTTATTTGTACTAAAATTTTATACATTTGTAACAAAATTAAAATGTATTTTATATAATATTTTCACCCAAAATAATCATATTACTAAAGGTACCGTTGCAATTTGCTCCTTTGAGAGAGAGAGAGAGAGAGAGAGAGAGAGATTTTCCTAATTGCTTTGTTGACAGTAAGAGTTAAACCTTTATTTAATTCAATTTCATTTTGTAGATCAATTATGCGGTATCAATAGTGATGAACTCAAATTTTGAACTAAGAGAAGAAATATCTTTAGTTTTATACAAGAATTTTTTAATAACAAAAGAAAAAACTAATGCAATACAACTTAACTTACCAATACAACTTAACATTATATAACATCCCATACAAATAAAAATAATAATTATATGACATCGGTCAACTATGTAATTAAAGGAAAGGTCAAATAATCATCCTAAATAAAATTGGATATGTATGCGGTGTCATGTTAACATATGAGCCTCTATTTGATTTCTAAAATAAAGGGTTTTTATTTTTCTTATAATGAATGTTACTGATTAAAAATAATAATTTAAAATTTTGAATGGTTGAAAATTAAAGATTTTCTTTCAAGTCTTATTATTTTTTTCATTGTTATGGTTAACAAAATGGATGTGATCTTAATTTTTCTTATTTTTAGCAATCAAATTCTTCAATCCTTAAAATAAATAACACCACCTTTGTTCATTAGTCTGTTAAGTTGTGTAATTATTAACAGATGTCTTGACTTGACCAATAACAAGAAAATATTTTAATTAATGGATCATCGAGTTGATTTATTTATATACGTCGATAATTTTGTATTTAGTTTATTTACATTAAGATATTTAAATAAATTTAAGTGATAAATAAATCCATTAAGCTATTAGCTTATAAAAGGTCATACCACGTATATATGTTATTAGTTGCATACTAATTATTGTTAATATTTTTTTTTACGATTAAGATGTTGAATCTATATTTAGATGAAAAAGCAGAAATTACATCTTGAGAGATGATTTAGTCCACAGAAAAAGAGACCTCCTCAATCAATCCAACAACAATAAAAAGCAGAAAATGCGAACATTGCTAAAGCATGCATGAGCACGCAGCTTTATTTCCACCAGGCTTAGTGAATGAAAACAGGGGAGCAGAAAAAGGGAGCAACTTTTTACACTGAGCTATGATTCCATGAAATGGCGTCCTCCCTTGAGGTGTCTTATTCCGTCACTGCTGCACTAACTTGAGACAGTCTGTCTCAAAGGCTACTTCGGGTAGAAGCAGTCTTGCACATAAAATAATAGCCCATCTTAATGCAAAAGCTTCAGCCTCTCGGGGTTGTAGATTTGTCTCAATCAATTTTGTTGCAGATGCCAACACTTTACCCTCAGGTTCTTGAGCTATAAAGCCCAAACTCGTACCCTTATCTCTCCTTTTCCAGCGATGGAGCCTTCCAACCCACCACATTCCCCTATTGGAGTCCGTATGATTTGCCTCCTCTGACGATTGAGGAAGGTTTTGAAAAACCTTGGCCATATCAATGGACTAGTCTCCAATCTCCTTTTCTCAAAAAACCATTGGTTCATCCAAACCAAATAGACCAACCAATTGTGAAGAGCATATCCTTTCTATTCTCATCTAAAACCTCCATCTTTGCTTCAAGCCAACCTCCAAAAATCTGTGAGCACACCTTCAGTGGCCCTTAACGACAATGGTGAAGCAAACCACACCCTCTGAGCATCAACACACGAATCCACACATAGGACAACGGGGGTCAACATCCACTCTCTTTTTCCTCAGATTCTGACTAACTAGTAGAGTATCAGAACACGCCCTCCATATATGGTTCTTGCACTTTGGAAGTGTAGCACCAAACCATACTCTTTTCCAGAATCCATTGGAATTTGAATTTGATGAAGTTCCTGCAACATGGAACTTATTTTTGGCCAACTGATACCCAGATATAACTGAGTATACCCGATTAGTGCTGAAACTCCAGTATACGCAATCGTCCTCCCCCAGCCAGCTTATCGGGGTAGCTTTCATTTTTTGGACAGTGAACTCATCAAACAGGGAGTCCAATAGGTTGGCATTCCTTGATTTTTTTGTTTCATTCATCAATTCCCAAACCTGCATCTCCTCATTCACCCCCACATCCTTCCCTCTTGCTATTCTAGCTCCCGACAGAGTCGAAACACGTTTGTCTTTGAACACCAAGATGCATCTACCATATCCCACCCTCCACCAACAGAGTATCATGGTCTACTTCCCTTTTTTGCCTCCCAAATCATAGAGTTGAGGAAGTATTTTGTCTTCATGATTTTTGAGAATATGGAGTAGCCTTTTGTCATTATGCGCCATCACTGTTTGGCCAATAGAGCCATGTTAAAATCTCTCACAAACCGGAAGCGAAGACCCCCTTTCTTCTTACTTCTCGTCAATCTCCTCCACTCCATCCAATGAAACATCCCATGATGTATGAGGGAATCGCCTGAACCACAGACTTTATGAGAACCTCTCTTCCGGCTTTTGAAAGAGCTTTTTCCTTCCATCCTTTGAGCTTTTTCGAAACTCAGTCTCGAACAAAACTGAATCTCGTCTGAGTCTTTGATCTCCCCACCATATTAGGAAGGCTCAAATATCTCTCATGACTATCCACTGCCTTTACATTCAACTGAGATGTCAGCTCCTCAAACCTAGTACTAGACACATTTTGGTTACAGGAAAGTTCTGATTTGTTGAGATTTATTCTCTGTCTAGATGTCTCCTCATAAGACTTCAGATATATGATATGGTGCTTGCATTCTCAATTGAGGCTCTAGAATAAATGATGCTATCATCTGCAAAGAAAAAATGTGAAAGCATGGGGGCTAGACGGGATAAGCTTTGTTTCTTGTAAAAAAAATTCGTGTAACAACCTTATTCAACATAACAAAGAGAGCTTCTTCACACAGAGTCAACAAAATAAGGATATAGAAGATCTCGTTGTCTAATATTTTTTTGTTAATGATTAGATGTTATTGACTAATGCTCTTTATTTAATTTTAACTAGAAGTTTTGGAATATCCAACTAAAATATAGTTATAAAAAAATTTAAATTACACATTAATTATAAACTTTAAAAAGCGTAGTAAAAACTTCTAATAATCCAAAATTTACGTACATTCCATCCCCTAAATTTTTCTGTAACAAAAAAATAAATTTAACGGATATGCAAAAAGGACACGATCAAACACTCCCATGCATACAGCTGCATAATTGTCTAATATCTATAAATGAATTGGTAACTAAAAGATGAAAAGAAAGAGAAAGAAAATTGATAGATGTGACTATATAAATGAACACGAATATAGAAAAAAAAAGAATTAAAAATAAGATGAGAGAGGAAAAGTAATATAATAATAATGAGTGCTAATAAAATACTTTTAACGAGAAAAATATTTAAAATATATTTTTCAACATGCTCTTTTAAACATATTATTTATTATTATTAAAAATTTATTAAGAATTATATTTTTTTTTTGCAAATTTTATTTCTTATTTAATGAATTTCTCATAATTTTATATTTTCTTTGTCCCAAAATAATTATGATTTTAAGTTATTTTACATAAATTAAGAAAAAATAATTAATAAATAAAATAATAATAATTTTATAAAATTAATTATATATCATGGTTAATTTATTTATAGATTTTGTTGGTTATTATTGATATTATAAAAAATATAAGTGAAATAAAGTAATAATTATTTCAAACATTTTTTTAAGTAATAATAACCCAAACGAATTTAGGACGCCAAACCCAAAAATGCCACAAACATTATTTAATATTGTTATTTAAAGCACGTCTCCCCAGCCGTAATCCAAGTTGAATAGTCTATCTTGCTGCCCATAATGATATATAACCTAAGCTCATTCTAAAAGAAGACTTAAAAGGCTACACTATACAGTATCCAAAAACCCACAAACCCACCATCTAGCACCATAAATTGCCTCTAGGAAGCAATCTAAACCACATAATATACACAGCGTAGTCTCTACTTGTCAACACACTTATCCACTAATATCCGAAACCCACATGAATAGTATTTACTCGTACATCATACATGATACATTAAGTACCTTTCTGACGTGGTCACGACCCTTTCCAACTCCTACCTATACTAAAAAGTCAAAATTATAAAAAAAAAATTAAAATAAATACATAAGACAAATTCAGACAACCATAACATCACGAAACCGCCCCCATGTATGAATACACTATAAAAAAATTACCATAGTAGGAGCCATATTTTACTAAGCGTATCATGCATTAAAATACTCCAATTTTAAACCATTGACCCGCTCTCTCTACGTTTCGTGTCAGCCCCTTATATATACCCCAAAGTTTGGATTCCAAAACTCACGCAAGCTCTTCTCACAATCATCATCATATCATTCACTTCTTCATTTACTCTTCTACTAATTTCACAATTCAATTAATCCTTTTAGCATCATGAACTCACAAGACATTCCCTCAGGAAGATCACCAAAAAGAGAACTCCAAGGCCCTCGTCCCACACCTCTTAGGATTAACAAGGACTCCCACAAGATCAAGAGGACCCCGGTGGCGCTGCCACAACCGCAACCACCACCGCGCCAACCAGTGATCATCTACACGGTCTCTCCGAAAGTAATCCACACCACACCAAGTGATTTCATGAGCCTCGTTCAACGCCTCACTGGCTCTTCATCTTCCTCTTCATCGTCCTCTACTAATAAGGTCTCAACCGAACCTTTAAATGGCAACAAAGGCTGTAATGGTGGCAGTGGTAGTGACGCGATATTGCCTGTGGCTCATTTTGCCACAATAGAGATGGCTAGAACAGCAACTCAAAGCACTAAACAACACCCAATTGAGAATAGTGATGATGTTGTTGGAGGGATAGATGATGTAGTAGGTCATGGTGCGTTGGAGAGACCAAACATGTTTCATGGAATTTTGTCCCCGGGACCATCTTCTTTATCTCCCATCCCTTCAAATTTCTTCTCTCCACCGTCGATTGATCCAAGCATGGTTAGCTTGTTTCATGATTTAAGCCCGGTTCTTCGTAGTAGCAGAAATTTTATGGAGGGTACTACTGCTACTTTCATCATGCCTAGCCCTTCAAGCTTTGTTTCACCTCGTACTCCTTCCATTGACCTATTCAATAATTTCTCCGATAATTAATTAATTCTTTGCTTTTGTTGCTGGGTTACTTTACTTTAAACTTCCCCCATATACACAAAGAAAGACATAAGTGTCTGATTTAATTACCTTTAATTAGTGGGAGTAGTTTAATTTCTTACTATGGAGATGACCTAAAAGAGGAATACGATGGGAATTTGTTTTTCTTTTGGTGGGTAGCTAGTTTCAAACCTATTTAATGGATTCTTTTCTTTATTAAGTTTTCTTTCTTTCTTTCTTTCTGTTCTTTGATACAACCATTAATGAATTTATTTATTACTGGGCCATTTTGTGCTCAAATATCTTTTGACCTTCACCGTGCACACCATTTATGCCATGTTCTTTCATTGCCTTTAGTTAAGTCGATACATGAACACTGCATATGCATTATTCCATTCTTTTATTCTTATGATATACAGTTATTAATTACACGTGCTTGGTTGCAACCTTCGAACGTTGAAAATAAAAACCATCTACCCCACTTTTTGACAACTATCGTTTCAACATGACATATAATTTGTAACTCTTCAGTCCTGAATGATGATATATGATAATAAATGTGAGGGAGATTAATTAGAGTGTCATAACATATATAAACGCAGTAAACAAAAAGAAAATTCAAT
Source organism: Glycine max (assembly GCF_000004515.6). Lineage (NCBI taxonomy): Eukaryota > Viridiplantae > Streptophyta > Magnoliopsida > Fabales > Fabaceae > Glycine > Glycine max. Next base: position 36,380,789 of record NC_038250.2, on the reverse strand, counting down.
AACAAAGAATGATGTGCTCCTTATAAATGATCAATGTATTTGATTAAAACACGGCACTATTTGACTTAAGGAAGAATAATGTATTAATTTTTTGTTAGCTAAATTTTCTAACTGAGATTAATCATTAATAAATTAAAATCTATAGATATACCGCACCCATAAAATAACATGATAGCCAAAATAAAAAATGATGATAAGTATTTGAAATTACACAAAAACGTGTGCTATCAAAGATATATGTAAATTAAAAAAAAAAATAAGTTGTTTAAAAACGAGAGTAAATAAAAGCATTGAAATTACACATTGTATTGAAAAACAACGAAGCAAATATGTTAAACAGATAACATTTTATGTATTGTTTTATATATATATATATATATATATATATATATATATATATATATATATATATATATATATTTTTTTTTTTTTTAAAAAAAAAATGTTTTTGGTCCTTATAATTAAAATTATCAAAGTTTGATTTTTATTTCTGTAAAACTTTTTGTCTACTCCCAAAATTTAAAAGTGTAACTTTTTTTATTAAAAGTTAAATTTAGATTTGTCTAAATCTATCTCAACCTAAATGACATTTTTTTAATCTAAATTCTCTAATGTAATTTCTGCGATTAAATATTGTGATAAATTACAGAAAAAAAATAAAATTCAAGCGTACAATTTGTGGAGGTCCGGTGGTTTGGAGGGAGGCGTAGCGAAGTGCTAACAATGGGTTTGAGCGCTTCCTCTTAGAAGTCAAGAAGAGTGCGGAGTGCATCGACCCCCGCTATTCTCTTTCGCGGTGTCTCTCCTCCTTGGCGAGGGCGTCCGCTGCTCGAGCCAGAGAGATTGGGCAACGTTATTGTGCTTTCAGCATCGATTTCCTAAGAAACTGGCCCAAGATCTGTTGGTTTTTCTTTTGATGAAAGATTTCAATTTATTCATTGATTTTGATTTGTAATTGTAATTTGCAGTACAGTAATTGTAATTGACAGTGCAGTAACTGTAATTTACTTATCTATCCTATCTCATTATCCTATATGACTTAATTTTATTTCGTTGTCGCTGGCTGCCAGACACTTATCTTCATTTGGTTCACAGCAAAAATACTAAATAGGGTTCTTTTTTACAAATTTATTATCAAAATGGGGATGTTTTATAGTTAACCAAGGGGGTCTCTTTTTTTACTACAACATGTTACTCCTAAGGGTGCTTTCCACGAGAATTTGACATGTGGCGTGACGTGACAAGTTGACAGGGGAGGTGGGACAGGGGAGAAGTGGTGGCCTACCAAGTGCGACCACTAGTGGTGGGCAGCCCGACACTTCCTTCTTCTCTACAAAACCCCTCTTCCCGCGTTTCATTTTCACTACGAAATCGTTGAAGTGAAATTGTTGAAGTAAGCTCAGTTGAATCTGACTTCTTGATGTTATATGTATCATTGTTGAAGCGTTTTATACCGGTTAGAAATTTTGCTCAAAACTAGTAAATATTTTTTATCTTCGATATATTATAGCATTATTTAATATTTATTTTGTTGATGATAATAATGATTATATTTTGTAGGTTCATAAACAAATTGACACGGACTATAAAATGAAATAGTAATTTTCTTTATATTTTTTGTGTGATAAATAGTAATTTTTTGTAACTTAATAATTTAATTTTTGGTTATAATTATGTTATATTTGTTTGTTGATGACAATAATTATTTATTGTAGTAGTTTTTATGTCCAGCACATTATTATTATTATTAGTTAAGCTCATAATTATTGATGTTGTTGGTATATTTTTTTAATAGCCAAAATTTACATAGACGTTAAAAATAAATGCCGATTGTTTTACATCATGAGTGTGCGAAGTAGAAAATTGTTGTGACAGTAATTTAATTTATTTTGAGTAATTTGTTGATGTTAATTTATTTTAGGTTAATAATTTATGTTATGTTAATATATTTTTTATATTATTGTTTGTTGACGACATTAATTATTTATTGTAGGTATATTTTTGAAAAATGAGTTCAATTATTACACTCGTCTATTTAAATGGTAAGATATACGAAACTGATGATGGTATCACATTTGAAGGCCCTAAAAAAGCTATTCAAATAAAGTGTGGTATTAGTTTTGAGAGTTTAAAAAAAAGGATACACGACAAGGTAAAATTACAAAAATATGAAAGTATATCTACTATCACTTATAGATTTTTAGTTGCAGGTAAATATATTGCACTGCAAATTTGTGACGATAAAGATGTTGAAACAATGATTGAAAGTTTTGAACAACAACAAGAAATGTCTGTCATAGAATTATGTGTTGAAGTTGATGTTGCGGGTACTTCTGCAAGTAATTTCACAAATTCATTGTTATCATGCGGAAATAATATGTCTCACAATGAATCAGGTAGTGCAAGAGTTGGAACAAATTCAGAAGAAGATTTTGATGATGATGATTATTTAATATCTAATTCATACGTTGAGGACTCATTAGATGAGGATGAGGATATTGATGAAATATCTGACACAGGTGATGAAGCTGCCTGTTTGATCGAACCACTTACAGTTGTGCAATTGAGAGAAGGTATATTTATTGTTATATATAAATAAATATTATAATATTTAAATAATTCGCTACCCTTGAATTATAAATTTTTGGTATATTATTTTTGTAGGTGGAAGTCAGACTCCATTCTGGGATTCTACTTCTCACTATAGTAATATTAATTGGAGTCATCCTGACCTAGAAGAAATTTGCAGTTTAGATATGGGATCAAATTTTAATATGGGTCAAGAATTATATGTTGGTATGGAATTTGATACCAAAAGCGCAGTAAAAAATGCATTACAACAATATGTAATGAAAGTGCATCAAAGTTTCAAAGTTGTTGAATCTAAATCGCAGAAATATGTCGTATGTTGTGGAAATAGAAGCGATGACATCCCATGCCCTTTTTATATGAGGGCAATTTTATCTGAAAAAACTGATACATGGAAAGTTACGCAATGGGGAGGACCACACAGTTGCTTGAATATGAGTATAACTCAAGACCATGATAAATTGAATTCTGATTTGATTGCCACTTGTGTACTAGGTATGGTTATAAATTTTCATTCTTATTTATCCATTTTTTGTGTTTGTTGGTGTACAATAATTCTTGTTTGTTGGGGAACAAGTGGGCTGGGGGGGGGGGGGGAGGAGGTAGTGGCTTGCGGGGGGAGGGGGGATCGCAGGCTGCGTTTTAAGGCAGCTGGATGCGCCTAGGTCCCTAGCGCGACTAGTCGCGCCTATAGCAGGGGCGCGTCCTAAGGCGCCAGCTCCCAGGGCACGGACTGAGGCGCCCATGTCAGGGGCGCGGACCGAGGCGCCCTTGTCAGCAGCGCATCCAGTCCTGTAGTGCCTCATCAGCAGCACAACCAATCCTGTCCCATCGGCAGTCATGCCACACCACGTGTCAAGTTCTCGTGGAAAGCGCCTTCAGGAGTAACGCGTTGTAGTAAAAAAAAAGACCCCCTTGGTAAATAACTATAAAACAGCCCCATTTTGGTAATAAATTTGTAAAAAGGACCCTATTTGGTATTTTTGCCTTTGGTTCGCACTCTCTAGTTGGCTTTTTCACTTCCTCATAACTGCAACATGGGATTCGGGTTTTGTGAATTTGTTTTTTTTTTTAATTTGCGGTAGTTTTTAATTCTCATAAATTATATTTTAATTTTTAAATGAAAAAAAATATCTCATAGGTTTTGATAAGTTTGAATTAATTTCAGGTTAAAAGAATGACTTATTATAATTTTGTAAGGATCAAAAATAAAAATAAAAAGTAAGAACAAAATTTATACTTTACGAATTTTACAAAGACAAAAATAATATTTTAGACGTATATAGAGAGAGAAATAGAGAGGAGAGATCAAATTACATGTATATAACTTTGATAATTTTTATATCATTTTATAACTTTCAACTGGATATGTTTTCTTAAAACTCATCGTTGGATTAAAAGTTTTTTTTTTTCACATAGGTCACATATGTAAAATTTGATATTAATCCAAAATCACTTGTTATCTTGTTCTTATATATTAAAATCGACGTAATATAAATATTTTAAAATATATTAAAATATAAATCATTTGATTACCTTATTATTGTTATTCAATTTTGACAAAATTTGACATAGATGATTTTAATAATGCATAGATATAATTCAACGGGTTGATTAATAAAAATCACATTCTATATCAAGTTATAAAAATGATGTAATACTTATCAAAGTTATACGAGTGCAATTTGATCTATTTTCATCTCTCATGTGTAATAAGCAATATTGTGAAGCTTTTAATTGACTATCAAAGGGAGAATTAAAATAATTGTTGAGACCAAGTAAAAAAGGAAATATATAATAAATCTTGATTATTCTTATAATTGAGTTTTTTTATGGAAGAAGGCTTAAGCCATTTCCTTTATTATCAAATGAAAAATACATTCAGGATGAAAATCAAAGTACTAAGAAGCGACATATGACGTGGCAACTGTAGCAAGAGTATGAGCCACTATGTTAGCTTGCCTCCTAATAAACTCAAGTGAAAAGTTTGGGAAAGATTCAAGAATTCTTCTACATTCTTGATTAATAGATCCAGTCTCAGAGGTGTCTTGAGTGCCTTTGTTGATTCTATCTACTACCACTTTGCAATCCATCTTGAAAATAATGTGAAATATGTCAAGAGACCAAATCCATTGAAGAACTTGTAGAAACCCTACTGCCTCACCCATATAAATGGTCATGTAGGATTGAGACCATCCACTCCAAGCAATCGTAAATTCTTCCTTATAGTCTCTAATAACAGCTCCCTATGAGATTAGTCCCAACTTGCAATTTATGGAAGAAACCAAATTACACTTCAATTATCCCACATCAAGAGATTTCCCTCTGGTTTCTACAGTATCAACTCCTAGTGAATATGCAGTATTGATATTTCTCTTGTTGGCCACATCCCATTCCACTAAGAATTGAGATGTAGTCTAACTGATTGGGAAGTTGTCACTATTTTATCTTCCCATAACTTAGTATTGTGGCTCTCTCTAAATGCTCCACATCACCGTGGTAAACATAACCCAATTACTTTGATCAAGCTCTTGTAGGATCCTGAAATAAGCATATGCAAAGCGATCTACAATATTCATTATTCTATTAATAATATGCCATAGGGAGATTTCCTGCTAAATTCTTTACTATGTTTACAAGAGAAAAAAGAGTGCCAACTATTTTCTAACCCCTCGCTACATTTCATGAAAATGGATGGACACTCAATTGATCTAGTGCTTAAGTTCATGCAATTTGGAAGACACTCTATACAAGCTCTACATAGGAATAATATACATCTCTTCGAGGTTTGGATTTTCCAAAGCAGATTCCAATTGATAAACAACTTTTAGAGTGATATTTTGTGCGAGTTTTAATGTCATTTTCATGAATTTTCTTGATAGAACTCACGTTTGGATGCTAGTTTTTTCATGTAGAAGCGTAGCCACTCAATTGAGTAAAAAGAGTTGAAAATTGCATTTTTATCTGAAGATTTGAAGATTTTATCACTTGGCAATGACCATGGTACATTCAGCATGGTTGTGGTAAGCAATACCGCCATGGTAATATGATGACTTCCCTTATGAACAATGTCAGCCTTCCAACAAAGACCATGGTGGACTCATTACGACCGTAGTCTACACCATGATTGTCATAGTTTGATCACAGTCGTGGTAGATTTCAACATGGTCATGGTGAATTTCAGCACGACCGTATTGCCTCTAATTTGAGTATTATCCTTAAGAAGCTCTAAATTAGGTGTGGGTGTCTCTAACTATGACTTTTTTCCAATTTTACAAATTAGAGAGAACTTTTGAGGGTTTTGAGGGGCTTTCTAGTTGTGCTTTGATCATGAGCTACTAGTCACCCAATCCAGCGGTTATGATGTAATTGTCCACTTGTACTACTTTCTCTGTTCTTAATAGAATTCCTTAGTGTTTTATGTTAATTAATCATTTGATGAGCGGCTAGTCACCCCCTTCCTTATTTCTATTGTTATTTAGGAATTGATCATTCTTATGCTTAATCGAATGTATTGTGGTAATCATCTGTGTATGTTTGGTAGACCTAGGTAGAGAATGTTTTATACCACATTGCATGAACAAAAATTGTTTGGGTAATCTTCGACAGATTAATTAATCCTTAATTAACCATCTCTGGAATTGATGATATTATTGTACTTAAATTGATATATCTATGATCATTGGAGTATTGATTTAAGGCAAAAAGCATCATTTGACCTTTATCATAGGCTTTGATTGACCTTGAGAATCAGTAATTGTTGGATCAAGTGGCCTCGGAATAATTAAGAAGGGGGGGGGGGTTGAATTAATTATTAACGTGTCTTGACTAATTAAAAATCTATCCTTCTTAATGTTACTAGATTCAATTAGGCTTTTACTACAAAGTTAAGAAAGTAAAGAATAGAAACATAAACTTAACCAAAAGTAAAAGCAGCAATTAAAAATACACAGTGGAAATTAAAGAGTGTAGGGAAGAAGAAGACAAACACAAGATTCACAAGACACTTGTCCATGATCTGACCGTTGGGATATTTGAGAAGATATCTGTAGTGTGCTCGAAGCTTCTGCTCCCGAGAGTATTTCTTATTTAAGCATTTCAGCCTTCGCTTTCGTGTAGCTTAGGAAAAACGTCATTTCTTCTCCTTTCTTTCTTCCAAAGACATTTCTAACGTCCCAAGAACTTTCTCCATCACCCATAGCCACCATTAGCCAACACAAACCATCATTGTTCTCCATTGAAACCCCACACCGAGAGGAACCCTTCAACCGAAGTAGAATCTTCCAACTTGGCTTACGGTTTCGGTAGAGAACGAAACCCTAATCTGACCTTTCGTTTTCTTTCAAGGTAACCATGGTTCTACGCTTGTTTCTTGTTAGTTTCATCTTGTCTTTGCATCTTTCCTGACTTTGAAACCGCCATTGCATGTCTTATGCTTCCTTTGAAAAACCTTAGAGAAAGAGACTTTGTAAACGTTATCCTTTCATGAAATGCATGTTATTTTCGTAACCTACACTGAACCCCGGTCACATTGGCATGGTCGGAATTTCCAAATGATGTTCCTTTGTAAAACCCGAAATGCTCTCAGCTCTTTCATGTAGTGATGTGGGTGTTTGACCCAGAGCACTGTTACTAGCTTTGTTTTCTTAAATCCATACTAAGTCTCCTTCGTTTTGGCATGGTAAAGGCTTGTGTGGAATCGACGAGCAAGGACAAAAAGGAATCTTCAAGTGGCGCGACGAGGAATCTGTGGGGTAGCTCACGATAGGTAAGGGGAGTTTATTATAAAAATTTCCGTTTTAACACCATAGTTAGGGTCAGGGAACCTAGCTATGAGGATATCTGCCTGTCCCTGTTGCATGCTGATTTTTCTTCAAAGAAAATTATGTTTTAACTAATGGGATATATATATATATATATATGTGCGAAATGCGATTTGTTGTTGATTTCGCTATTAAGGATTTTAATTGATATGTGATGATATTGATTTGAGATAACGTTGTTAATAAAGACCATGTCAACATGAATTGTTATTATTGATGAATATGTGAATATGAAATGAGGTTGTTGTTATTGTTGATAACGTCATTGAGATGAGATGATATTTATGTTGTGAATGACATGGAAATGGAATGTTGATTGATGTTGGAAATGCATTGACATGTGCATGTTGTGTATGTTCGTGGGGGGCACTGTGCACTGACCTTCTAGGGTCTTTGGCACTAGCTTTTGGCCACGATCATACGTCATATGGAGTGTATGTCATGGGGGGTAGAGTGCACTGACCTTGTCGGATGACCCAGACGTGGGTAACTAGCGTGGTTAGAGAATCTAAGCATTTCTAAGGGGATGCTTAGGTGCTTTAATTTGTCCATGGTCTTTGGCACTTACTTTTGGCCGTGATCATAGCTCATACGACACATGAAATAGAGTAACTGTGGCCAAGTGTACTTTGTACTAGGGGCCTTGTCACCTGGTAGGGAACACCTTTGGGCTCCAAGGCTGATCAACTATGGGAGGGGGGCTGTTACGTGCACAACTGGGTGGTCTCGACAAACTCAGCACAGTTCCCTAAGTGAGAGTGTCCTGTGGACACGCTTAGGCTATTTCCTGAGATTTGGTTGTTGTTGGTACGTACCACATTGCATCTGAGTGTTGAGTCAGGTGCATGCATCATTCTGTGTAGTCTTGATTGGGTCCATGGATGGATGATGAGTAATTGTTGAATGTGGATGATGAATATTTGTTGGATATGAGTGTTGAATAATGATTGTTGTGTATGCTCATCATGTTTGCCTATGTTCCTTGCTAATTGTGGTTATTTGGAATTGGTATTGGTTCTTTTTATAATGAACTCACCCTTGCAATTTTGTATCGTGTGGTTGATACCTGTGACGATCACGAACCTTGTTCGTGGGACCAGAATGACAGTGGCAGGGTGCAGGGAGTAAGATTCTGGTGAAGAGCCGCTGAGCCGACGTGATGACGTTGGCGTTATTTTGGGAGAAAGTTGTGTTTTGTAATCAACTCCTCCGTAGTTGGTTTTTAAGTTTTATTTTGTTGAGTTAAAGATGTAAAACTGGGATTTTAATTATATATATGAACATATTTAATTTTCATTATGTGTATGACATGTACCGAATTGTTGTTTCTATGTAATTATGCATATTCACTTAAGTAATGGCGTGTTGTTGGATGAATTTATGTTGTGACAAAATCACTTCTATTTTCATAAGCAAAAAATTAAGGGAGTTCTTTTTATAAAAATTGAAATTATCGAATATTAGAGTGTGGATACCGTAGCGACGAGGCTGGTCGTTACATACCCTTCACTTGAACTGATCCACAAGAGATTTACCCTCTCTTGTTCTCAGTATAACAATACCCAAGTAGATGTACCCTCTACTTGTACCGCAAAGGATGTACCCTCCAATGTGTTGGGACAAAGAATTCTTAGGCGGTTAGTCCTTTGAAATCTTTTGCTTAAGGGAAAGGGAAGAATCAAAAGAATTCTCAGGCGGTTACTCCTTTGAATCTTTTGTAAGGGAGGAGAGAGACACAAAAAAATTTAGGCGGTTAGTCGTTCGTTCTTTTAGCAAAGGGAAAAGATAATGAAAAAGATGAATAACACAAGTTTTTGAACAAAGAACTTTTCTTGGAAGAGAAAGTGTTGATAAAAAACTTATAGAAAAATGAAGAGAAATGAATCAAAACATTATGTAGAAAGATATTGAAAGATTGATTGAAAGATGTTTGAGTGATGATTGTCATACCCTAATTTCGTCCGGGGACCATTGTTTGATGGTCTGCAACCTTTGCTTGACCGCTTCGATGTACTTAATACTCATTGTTAGGTAGTTCGTGAAGTTTCGCGGCATGCCGGAAGTCGAAAGGAGTATTGTCCCGCAATCCGTAAAGTTCTGCAACATTCAGAGGTCAAAAAAGGGATTATTGCGTAATCCGTAAGGTTTCGCGACATTACGGAAAGAAAATAAGTGTCGTTACGTAATCCGTAAAGTTCCGTAACGTTACGGAAAAAGAATCAACAAAAAAGCAAAAGAGGTGTATTTAGTAAAAAGGGGTGCACAAATAGCAACCATGCCCACTTGGGCTTTCCAGGGTGTTCCAACAGAAGACGAAGCCTTCTAGTGGAAGCAACCTAGCTCGCCCAGGCGAGCTGGGCGGCAACCACCTCCCTCTTTTTCCCTATAAATAGGGGAAAGAGGGCAGAGTAATTTTGTTCAGCCCTTTTGGTATTTAGGATTCTCTTGAAATTAGTGAGAAAAATTGTTTCCGTGAAGTAAATCCACGCCAAGGCGCTTCCGTAACGCTTCCGAGACGTTTCCGTGAGCGATTTCGTGAAGATTCTTCACCGTTCTTCATCGTTCTTCATTCGTTCTTCGTCGTTCTTCGGTCTTCAACTGGTAAGTTCTCAAAATCGAACCTTTCAATTCATTCTATGTGCCCTTAGTGGTCCCCACTTGTTTCGCGTGCTTTTATTTTCATTTTTTTTGTTTTCTGTACCCCCTTTTTGACGTGCTTTAACCATTTATTTAAGCCGTTTTCTTTCCTAATCAAATAATAAAATGAATTTCCACCGATCATTTGAGTTGTAATATCATTTAATCTCTGTTAAAATAAAATCCAACCGATCTTTCACGCCGTAACCACGTTTAAAACCAAAAGAGGCAAAATAATAATAAAATAATCAAAATATCTTTGAATAAAATAATCCAAAAAAATCAATCGGACGCTTTTCTTTGGGATTTTTCTTAATTGAATTGACTAATAACCAAAATGAAACTAAGGCTAAAATCAACTCACAAATCAAGCTTTGTCCATAAAAATCACCTAAAAACCGTTTTAAGGTCCAACGCCTTAAATGGTGCTCTTTGCTTTTATTGGTTAACGTGGAATTTTGAAAGCCTAAAGTCAACATGTAACTTTGTCACTACTTTCAAAAACCAAGAGATCAATAATGGCCCAATGCCTTAATGTTTCTCTCCTTTCAAAAGAATCAAAAGATCGTTTAAATGGTCCAACGCCTTAAACGACTTTTTTGTTTGGTCACAATATATCTTGCGAAAAAAGATAAAAACAACTTAACCAACGGTCAGTTCTCAAAAAACTACGTAGGTCTGATTTCCTTATCACAATTGAGGAATACGTAGGAGCGAGGGAAACACCCTTGTCGACCACAAAAAGATAAAAAAATACAAAAGACATAAAAAATGTAAAAGGAAAAATAAAACAAATTGAAGTCATATTTGCACACTTGATTAAAGGTTGTCGTCCCTTGTGATGGACGCGTGGGATGCTAATACCTTCCCCGTGCGTAAATACAACACCCAAACCTTTCACACTCAAAGTTCGTAGACCACACCTTTTTCGGTTTTTCTGACGTTTTTCTCTAATAAACGTTGGTGGCGACTTCGCACATTTTCCTCCCATGGAAGACGCACCCGTGAGTCTCGCGTCGCCCTCCCGCCGAAGGGTAGGTTGCGACATTTGGCGACTCCACTGGGGACTGTTTTTAGAGAGTTAGGCCAATCAATCAGTGTGCATTCCTTACCATGACTTCTCCTTTGTTCATTTTTTCTTTATGTTCTCGTATATATAGCTCTTTGATGCTTTTAGTGTGTTTTTAAGGTATGCATGAGATAGATATGTATTCATTTGATGCACACAAACACCAACACTATTTGTACACACGGTGAGTTGAAAAGGGGCCCTATACCCGGGTCCATGGGAACATAAGGAGTGGAGGTGAATCTGTGGTCATGCTAGGTCTCCGACTTGCTTGATAACAGTGAACCCTCATCTAGAGTTTTTCTCTTTGATAACATATTGTTGCTGGTAGTCCCTACTGCCGCAATATGTTTTTCGAAGGGAATGATACCATTAGAAACCATCAAGAGGGATATGACCACCTTGGGAATTATCACTAAAAGCCTTTTAGTTCCTCCCATTTAGGTCCCTAAAATAGGAGCACGTAGCAAACACCCTGCATGCCTTTTTAAACACTGCCATGCATGTAGTCTAAAATGTCATGTACACCTTTGCTGTATGATTATTTGTGGATATTGTCATACTATGTACATCCCTGTGTTGTGCCTTTTTTCACATCTGCATCATGCACGGGTTGTGTCTTGATCCCCTCACTTTGTCACAAACCAACGGAGGGTCCGTGTCACCTTCTTAAATGCATACATCGGGCGCCATGCTGCCCGAATGTTGTATCTAAGAAGGGGACGATCTCCTAAGCTCCTATATTCGTAAAATGCATCTGTGCCATATGCATTTCTTCATGCATTCATCCATTCCACCCATGATAGATGTCGGAGTCTTGATTCACATTGGTTTTTGTTTCACTTTAGTAAAACATGGGATCGAGTTAGGCGCCTTCGCTTAAAAAGAGGTTGTATCAAGTCAGGGTGACGAAGGTCCCACAGCCCAGGTACCTCAACATGTCAGGGTGATTTTCTTTCTTTTTGCATAGATAGTTTATAGACCTGTTCATATTCACACTTACTTTTATACACTAGACGCCTATTTTCTGAAATAGCTTACCAAATAACACAAGTTCCCCAAGTGTTCAATACTCGGTTCTTACTGTTTTATACTACTTGTGCAATCCGGTGCACTAGCCAGAAGCCGAACAGCGATCAATTAATCTCAAGCATTAAATTCAAAATTAAAATACTAACATTGAATAATAGGAAATCATATATATATATATATTAACAAGGCTAGGAAAACAATTATCCGTCTCCAAATTCTCGATCCTGCACTCTCTCCTATGAAGCTCTCTATTTTTCAAGCTTTGTTTTTTCTCTACTTTGCTCTCCTCCCTTCTTTCCTTCTCCTTTTTCTATTTATATCAAGTTAAGGAAGTGCAAAAATGGGGCAATCCACTCAACGGATTGAAATTTTGCTCAGCGGAACAACATTCTTCAACATGAAGGAAAATATTTTTGCTGAGCTAAATTATATTTAACTCACCGGATTCATTATCTCCATCTCCTCTTATTCTACTTCCAATTCATTGAGCTTAATTACATTTCGCTTAGTAGATTCAACCAGGATGAGTTCCCCTATTTTCTTCCTTTTTCTTACCTTATCCCGTTGATCTAAATTTGATTAGCTCAGTGGATTTCATCTTGACTTAGCATTTTTATCTTTCCTGCATCCAAAAATAGAGATTTATGATAAAAAATGCTTGTCAACTCTTCCAAACACAAAAATGCTTGTCAACTCCATCCCATTCTAATATCCAAGACATGTTTGTTCCAATAAAACTCATGAACATGAAATGAGGCAATGTTTTGATTATCCATAATGATGTCCTCCATTAGGAACCATAACAAGGATACACAAGTTCACAATTCTAAAAGTAAATTGCGAGAAATTAAATTGCAGAAAAATAAATGGCAGAAATGTAAAATTGCATTGTTCTTAGGAGAACATCAGTTATCTCCTTGATGAAACACATTATCAAAAACCTCTTCCTCTTCTTCTTTGTCTTCTCCTTCGTCAGCATCATCAACACCAGCAGCTTCCTTCCCCTGGGAAAATTAGGCTATCACTAGGCCAAGCTACATGCTAAGAAAATTGTTCTAGAGACGGCCAAGGGAATAACTGTGTGGGATGTTGATTCAGGTGTACGGTCAACCTATAAAAAGAATCATTTAATGAAGTGTAGGCCTGGTGGTTCGCCACTTTTTGCTGCTCCGTATGGGTGAAATGCATAGTCATGAAATCTTGAAGGGCACTCAGCTCAGTGTCAGGTGCTCTGGAAGGTGGTTGTGGCCTAAGAACAAGACCCTATACCTCCTTTAAGGGGTTTGTGTAGTGTGTCTCAATACAGGCCTTGTTGATTAGTTGGTCGGATGCTCTTCATTGGATGAGCTGGGATTTGCGCACCATGAAATTTGCACAGTCTAGTGATGAGTGCCAAATATCCCAAAGGTCTAGAGGCGCTACCAGTTGCTGATGATGGGTGATGATCCTCTGCATCTTATATGATATAATGGCAACAACGTCCACCTGGAGACCCTGAATTATACACCAAATCAAATGGGCCTTATCCATGTTGATATCTGACTCATGGGTCTTGAGGATAACATTAGCCAACAAGAAATTGGCCCAGATTTGGGTGATAGTCCTCATGCTAGGATGATGAATCAAAGGTTTTCCTGATGTTCCCACTTCATATGTATGCCCTGGAATGTAGAGAAGGTTGGCCACATTGCCATTATTGAATTCATGTCACTTCGTCATTCTCTGATATGTGACTCTACCATCTTCTGGGAGTGTAGTGGGCTCTCCTAGATACCTATTGATGGTATCTCTGTCATATTTCACTTAGACCCCTCTCACCCAGGAAATCTTAGTGATCTCATGTTGCCTTGTTGGCCAGGAATTGGAATAGAATTCTTTGACTATTTCCTCATAGAGTTTCATTTCAAGCTCTGCCAGAATGTTCCACTTTTTTTTGTGATGGTAGCCTAAAATTCTTCATATTGCCTGGCCTTTAAGTCCACTTTTCACTCACAGATTAGACTTCTGGACTCAAGTTCTACATATCTTTGTTATTTGGACCTAGACATGAAGCGTCTCCTATCCAAAGGCTCTAGAACTTCTTCATGAGGAATGCCATGTTCTTCCTCTTTTTGCATGGGTTTTGGTTCTTAGTGAGAAGAAGCTTGCCCCTTCCTTTTCTTGGTTGAAGGAATGGTGTGTGTGTGTTTCCTTGGTGGTGCCATCTAAAAATACAATGAACAAAGAGTGATTTCAATGGTGAGAGTACAACATCATAGCAAAAGCCTACACCTTAATTAAACATGCATTCAGTTGAATTCCAAGGTACAATTGATTTTAAAAAATCATTCATAATTCATAATATATTGGTATGGTTTCACTTAGCCTTGTGCAATTTTGCTTAGAAAGATGAGATTTTTCAAAATGGGCTATTCTAAGCTTGTTTCGCTCAGCGAAATGGGAATTTTCTGGAATCTAGAAACCCATTCAGATTTACACAACAAAATGTAGAATCTTCTACGTAGGGTTCACACCATTTTCAACTAAAATCTTCTACCTAGGCTTCAGGCATCCTAATGTACACAATCCATTCAACATATTTGTAGAATCCCACTAAATCCTAGACCCATAATCTACCCACAATAGAACAAACAAGGAAAGGAAAGAAAAATTTACAGGGGAAGATGAAGAAGATGAAGGAAACTTGAGGGGAAATACAAAATCAGAGAATGGAAGTGGAAAGTTGGAACATTATTAAGGTGGGAAGTTGGAAAGTTAGGGTTTTTAACTTTTCAGTTTATGAGCCATTTGCTTAGCGAAATCCATGAAATTGATCCAGGGCTATCACTTTTATTTTTTGCTAAATTTTTGCTCAGCTAAATTTCATCCGCTTAGTGAAATTTTGATGCATAATTTTTTTTCTTCAAATTTCTTGCATAATTCGCTTAGCAAAATTAGTTTCATTGAGCGAAATATGCCTCAATTTGAACTTCATTTTTACCAAATTTCTACCTCCAAATGGCTAAACGAAATAGAATTTCACTCAACTAAAATTTTTTCCTCCCATGGCCAAATTTGAAATTTTGTCAATTGGCTAAGCGAAATATGATTCCACTCAGTGAAATGTTGGCAGTAAGGGTTCATCCCTATATCCCTTGCACTTCCACTTCTATTCTCTTGAAAATTCCAAATGCATCACAACACAATATGCACCAAACAACACAAATTCTAAACATTAAAAACATAAGTAAGAAAAAATGAAAAGAGTCAGGTTGCCTCCCAGTTAGCGCTTGTTTAACATCACTTAGCTTGACTCTTGTTTGTCATGGATCAGTTAGATTAATCACCATGGCGAGTCTTTCTACTTCACCACCAAGATAAGGCTTTAATCGTTGTCCATTGATAATCCAAGACCTTTTTGTAATGGGGTCTTCCAACTCCACTACCCCACATGGCTTGACATCCTTAACCAAGAAAGGACTTGACCATATAGATTTCAATTTTCTAGGGAAAAGCCTCAACCTAGAATTGAATAATAACAAAGATTGGCCAGGCCTAATCTCCTTATGCTAAATCTTCTTGTCATGATAGGGTTTGATTCGTTCCATGTATAATCTTGAAGACTCATAAAACACCACCTTCATTACCACTTCCTTCATCACATGATTCAATCTTCTTTGTAGTTGAGCCACTGGTTTAAAGTCTAATCGCATAAAAGTTTTATGCATGCAGTAAAAAGGACTTATCCCTTTAAGATTAGAGATTGACCATCCAAATGGTTCCTAGTTAGCTCTCAGCACTTCAACCAATTTCTTCTCTTTGAAAATGGTTAAGAAGCTGCTTATGATGATTGGCTTGTCACCATTTTCTTCAAGAAACACATATTTCAAATGTTGATATAACATCTTTGATAAAAGCTTGGGTTCCTCCACCTTGCTACCTTCCCTCAATTCTTCCAGAGTTTCCTCTTCTTTAGGAATTTCCATCAAAGTGTCAAGACTTTTCTATTAGAGATAGGGGGAGAAACATGAGCAACATGGTGAACAACCTAAATGCTAAAGCCTGAAGCTCAAGGAAAAGCTTAAAGAAGTTTTGGCTTTTACATGCCCAACTCCCTTGAATGACATTTGTATTGGCTGTCATTTTGGTTGTTGCATCTTAGTACATTCGATATCTATATTGCATCCTGCATCATCATGGTTAGTATCAACAAAATTTTTTAAGTCAGAAAAATTTCTTCAGAGGCAAAAACTCTCTATTTTAATGGATGACAGGGTTATCGTAATCGATTACAACAAGCTGTCTGAAGCTTGTAGAGTTGAGTCTCATATTAGTTTAATCAATTACATGTGTCTCACTATCAAATGCACTGTTGTTTGAGATAATGACTAATTTATTCAGGAGTCTCTACTTTAATCGATTACCAAGTGGATTAATTGATTACTTCTCTCTCATTTAGTTGTTCAAAAGTGAACAAAAACACTTTAATCGATTACTTAGAGCATCTAATCGATTACATTGTTCTAGAGTTATTTCCATATGTTGGGAAGAACACTTTAATCGATTACTTAGATAATCTAATTGATTAATTCGTTGAATTAATTGATTACTTTGTAGATTTAATCGATTACAGGTGGTTATAACTATTTTTTTCTATAAATAACCAGCTTGTGTTCACTCCAAAACTCCTCAAGGGAAGAATACAAAGATAGTTCCAGCAGTGAGGAAGATGCAGAGAACTTTAATTTGATGGTAAGAAAATTTGGAAAATTTCTTAGGAAATCCAAGGAAAGAAAATCTCCAAATCCTCTAAGAAGATTGAGAACAATAACAACAACTATATATGCTTCGAGTGTGGTAAGCAAGGCCATATCAAATCTGAGTGTCCTATCTACTGTAGAAAACATGTTGGTGAGAAGAAAGGAAAAAATGATAGAACATGTTGGACCCAACTTAAATTGGGTACCACCTCTCTCTAATTGATTTTGTCTTGTAGGTGTGCCTAAAAGCAAGGGATTCACTATGGTACTTGGATAGTGGCTACTCTAGGCACATGACGGGTGACGAGTCCAAACTCTCTGACTTTGTGTCAAAAGATGGAGGATATGTCAAGTTTGGAGACAATAACAAAGGAAATGTTGAAAATCAAGACAAAATTCAAATCAAGAATGTGTTATATATGGATGGACTAAAGCATAACCTCCGAAGCATTAGTCAACTCTGTGATAAGGACTTCAAAATTAAATTCAACAAAAATATGTAATATCTGGTAAAGTTGTCCACATTGGCAAGAGAATATGTAATATTTATATGCTAAATGTTGAGCATGCATCATTTCATGAGCTGAGTTGCTTGGTAAGTAAAATAGATGATTCTTGGTTGTCGCATCATAGGACTGCACACATTAACATGCATCATCTAAATCATCTAGTTAGGAAAGACTTAGTAATTGGTCTTCCAAAACTCAAGTTTGAGAAAAATAAACTGTGCGAAGCTTGTCAGAAAGGGAAGCAAGTTAAAAACTCCTTTCAAAGCAAAAACATTGTTTCTACTTCAAAACCCCTTGAACTACTTCACATTGATTTATTTGGTCCCTCAAGAACTATGAGTTTAGGTGGAAATTACTATGTTTTAGTAATAGTAGAGGATTACTCAAGATTCACTTGGACTTTGTTTTTGAAAACCAAAAATGAAGCTTTTGATGCTTTTCACAAACTTGCCAAGGTGATTCAAAATGAAAAAAGGTCTCAACATTGTTTCAATTGGAAGTGATCATGGAGGTGAATTTCAAAATGAGTTTTTTGAAAACTTTTGTGAAGAAAATGGAATTCACCACAATTTTTATTCCCCAAGAACACCTCAACAGAATGGTGTTGTGGAAAGGAAAAATAGATCCCTAGAAGAAGGTGCAAGAACCCTTCTAAATGAAACAAGGTTACCGAAGTACTTTTGGGCAGATGTTGTACATACTATTTATTACACCTTGAACAGAGTACTTATTAAACCTATTTTGAAGAAAAGTCCTTATCTTATGAACTATATAAAGGAAGAAAACCAAACATTTCTCACTTGAGAGTTTTTGGTTGCAAGTGTTTCGTTTTAAACAACATTAAAGATTCTCTTGGCAAATTTGATGCAAAGGTCGATGAGGCTATCTTTCTTGGTTATTCATTGCATAGTAAGGCATATAGGGTGTCGCAACCTACCCTTCGGCAGGAGGGCAACGCGAGGCTCACGGGTGCGTCTTCCAAGGGAGGAAGGTGCACAGAGTCTCCACCAACGTTTATTCGAGTAAAACGTCAGAAAAACCGGAAAGGCGTGGTCTACGAACTTTAATTGTGAAAGGTTCGGGAGTTGTTTTTACGCACGGGGAAGGTATTAGCACCCCACGCGTCCGTCACAAGGGACGACAACCTTTAATCGAGTGTGCAAATATGACTTCAAAACTATGTATTTTCGCTTTTTATGTTTTTTAGCTTTCTATAGGCCTTTTTGTATTTTTTTATCTTTTTGTGGTCGACAAGGGTGTTTCCCTTGCTCCTACGTATCCTCAATTGTGATGAGGAAATCAGACCTACGTAGTTCTTTTTAGAACTAAACGTTGGTTAAGTTGTTTTGATCTTTTTCTACAAGATCGATTTTAACCGCACAAAAGTCGTTTAAGGTGTTGGACCATTAAACAATCTTTTGATTCTTTTGAAAGGAGAGAAACATTAAGGCGTTGGACCATTAACGATCTCTTGGGGTGGTCGACAAAAGCGGGGTTTTTGCTCCTACGTATCCTCAATTACGATAAGGAACTCAAACCTACGTAGTTTTTGCAAAAGCGGCAAAGTTACATGTTGATTTTATGCTTTTGAATGGTCCATGTTAATCGATAAAAGCAAAGAGGACCGTTTAAGGCGTTGGACCTTAAAACGGTTTTTAGTGATTTTTGCGGACAAAGCTTGATTTGTGAGTTGATTTTAGCCTTAATTTCACGTTGATTATTAGTCAATTCATTCAAGGAAACTTCCAAATAAAAACGTCCGATTGATTTTTTTGATTATTTTATTCAAAGATTTTGATTATTTTATTATTATTTTGTCTTTTTTGGTTTAACCGTGGTTACAGTGTGAACGATCAGTTAGATTTTGCTTTAACATTGATTAAACGAGATTACAACGCAAATGATCGGTTGAAATTCATTTTATCATTTATTAGGCGAGATAATGGCTTAAACGATCGGTTAAAGCTTGTTAAAAACGGAAGAAAAGAAAACCGAAAGTGAACGAAATAAAGATGAAAGCCAACAAAACAAGAAATGAATTGAAAGTCTCGGATTCGAAAACTTATCGGTTGAAGAACGAAGAACGGTGAAGAACGACAAAAAATCTTCATGAAATTGCTCACGAAAATGTCTCGGAAGTGTTACGGAAGCACCTCGGCTTGGATTTTCTTCACGAAAACATGGTTTTTCACCCAAAACAGTTGAAATGCATAGCCAAGGGGGTTAGGGGCCCTTTGGAACAGCCCCCCTTTGCCTATTTATAAGAAAAAGGGGAGGAGGTTGCCGCCTAGCAGGCCCAGGTGAGCTGAGTTGCTTCCTCCTTAAGTAACCAAGCTTCCAAAATTCGAAAATTTGAAAATTGCTATTTGCACCCCCATCTTGATAAGTTCACCCCCTTTTTCGTAATTTACGAAAAAGTTATGGAAACTTTACGGAAGCATACAGGACTTGATTTTCCTCTTTTTTCTCTTCTCGTTAAACAATATTAAGTGATATATGCTTACCCAAGGTTTTCAAAAATTTTACGGAAGCATTACGGAAGTCCTAGAAGCCTTGGAAACCATTTTTCGACAAAACGTGGAGGAGCTTGCCACCCAGTTGGTTCCTCCTTAAGAAACCATGTTCTGGAAGGGCCTAGATTCGAATTGCTATTTACACCCCTATATTGATAAGTTCACCCCTTGTTTTTGTGTTTTTGGCTGTTTTCTTTCCGAAACCTCACGGAACTTTATGGATTCCACCGCGATGAGTGTTAAGCCTTCCAAATCGATCAACAATGGTCCCCAGATGAAATTAGAGTGTAAATGTTTATTTACACACACCCCCCACTTTGCTAAATACACTCCCGTTTTCATGTTCTTGACCAGTTTCTTCTCGAAACATCTCAGAACTTTATGAATTCCACAACGATCGGTGTTAAACATTTTGAGGTGGTCAAGCGAAGGTCACATGCCAACAAATAATGATCCTCGGATGAAATTAAGGTATGACAGTTGCCCCTCTTTACTTATCTTTTATTGGAGATAAAAGGGAAGTAAAGATAAGACACTAATTTCGTTCGAGTTGAATCTTAACCCGACCGGCCACTAGCGCAAATCCATGCAGTAAAACTCGTGAAGGCATGATGATATTGAAATTTCTTCTTTTCTCGTTTAATTCATTTTAATTTTAATTTTAATTTTCCTTTTTTTTAAATCATACAAACAAAGGACGTTGAGTCCTATGAAGCATAGGGGAAAAAGATATTGAAGTTTTTGAGGTGAAGACATTGTCGCTTTTGAAGGCATGCAATGACTGAAGACATTTTTGTCTTTGAAATGTAAATGAGAGTCATTGTCACCTTTTGAAGGCATGCAATGACTGAAGACATTTTTGTCTTCGAAATGTGTGTGGACATTGTCGCCTTTGAAGGCATGCAATGACTGAAGACATTTTTGCCTTCGAAATGTGTGCGGATTACCGTATAGGGTGTCTTCGCATACTACTTGACTTCTCACAGGTTGGGGTAGCATAAATGTGTGTACGGATAACCCTTGGGTGTCTTCGCATGTCACCCGATTCTCACAGGTCGCAGTAACAGATCTGTGTGTGTACGGATAACCGCTGGGTATCTCCGCATGTTACCTGACTTCTCATAGGTTGGGGTAGTAGAACTGTGTGTGTACGGATAACCGTTGGGTATATCTGCCTGCCACCTGACTCATGGGTCAGGATCAGCAGATGTTGTGTTTTACGGATAACCATAAGGTATCTCCACATGTCATCGGACTCGCTGTCTTTGGATGACTGTAGAAGCAAGCTTCATGATGATGAATCAAGTTGATTTCAGGTTTTCTCAAGGTCATAACTATTCTAATGGTTTTCTTGACCAGACATGAAGAGTCTATAAAAGAAAGACCTTGACTTGCATTTGAAGAACAATTATTTACAAATTTTTCACATATTCATTTACAACCTTTGAATCTCTTTGAACATCTTCTTGAACTTCTTCTTCTTCTTCCTTTGCCAAAAGCTTTCTGAGTTTTCTGGTTTCCAAACTTTGTTCTTTCACTGAAAACAAAAGTGTGCTATTCATCTTTTTCATTCCCTTCTCCCTTTGCCAAAAAGAATTCGCCAAGGACTAATCGCCTGAATTCTTTTTGTGTCTCTCTTCTCCCTTTTCCAAAAGAACAAAGGATTAACCACCTGAATTCTTTTGTGTCTCCCTTCTCCCTTGTCAAAGAATTCAAAATGACACAATCTGAGAATTCTTTTGATTCTTCCCTTTCCCATAAACAAAAGATTTCAAAGGACTAACCGCCTGAGATATCTTTTGTTTCCCCTTCACAAAGTTTCAAAGGACTAACTGCCTGATAACTTTGTCTTAACACATTGGAAGGTACAGCCTTTGTGGTACAAGTAGAGGGTACATCTACTTGGGTTGTTGTGACTAAGAACAAGAGAGGGTATATCTCTTATGGATCAGTTCAAGTGGAGGGTACATCCACTTGGTTGTTCAAAGAGAACAAGGGAGGGTACATCCCTTGTGGATCTTTACTTGTAAAGGATTTTACAAGGTTGAAAAGAAATCTCAATGACCGCGGGTTGTTTGGGGACTGGATGTAGGCAGGGGTTGTTGCCGAACCAGTATAAAACTCTTATGTTTGTCTTCTTCTTCCCTACACTCTTTAATTTCCGCTATGCACTTTAATTATAGCTTTTACTTTTGGTTAAGTTTCTATTTCTGTTCTTTACTTTCTTATCATTATAGTAAAAGCCTAATTGAATCTAGTAATTAAGAAGGATAAGTTTTTAATTAGTAAAGGTTCATTAATAATTAATTCAATCCCCCCTTATTAATTATTTCGAGGCCACTTGATCCAACAATGACAAAGGTGCAGATGACGACGTTAGTCTCTACGTGTCAATGGGCTCGCTTCAGCCTACCTTGACTTAGATGCGAATGGTAAATAAGTGGATGAATCAAGATATACAGGTATAATTGAATCACTTCTCTACCTAACTGCAAGTATACCAGGTATCATGCTAAGTGTTTGCTTATGTGCAAGATACTAGTTCAACGCTAAGGAATATAATTAACTGCTATTAAAAGGAGCATTAAGTATCTTCAAGGCACAACCAATGTAGGTTTATGGTATCCCAAAGGTACATCCTTAAACTTAACAGGCTTTTTAGATTTTGATTTTTCAAGATGCAAATTAGACAAGAAAAGTAAAAATGGGACATCCCACCTATTAGGAAGCTTTCTAGTGTCCTGGAATTGCAAGAAGCAAGCTTGTGTCACACTTTCAACTGCCGAAGCTAAATATATTGCCGCATGAAGTTGTTGTGCTCAAAGTCTCTAGATGAAGCAACAACTACAAGACTTTAGAGTAAACCTTGATCACATTCCTCTAAAATGGGACAACACAAGTGTTATCAATCTAACCAAAAACCCTGTCATGCATTTTAGGACTAAGCACATAGAAATTAGGCATATTAAATGCATCAAGCATAGAATAACATTCTGTTTGTACAAGTATGTGATTCACATTGCTATTCATATCATTTTTTTTGTTTAGTTTGTGTCTTAGTTATTGATTTATGTGCATACTCATTAGTTTGTTTGAATATCACATGTTTTTCTTAGTAATTTCGTGATTTCTCTTTGTTTTAATTGATTATGCTTGGTTTTAATCAATTTTTGTATGATATCTGTTTGGTAAGTTTTTCAAAACCTTCTATTTTAATCAATTACACCATGATTTAATCGATTACGATTGCTTAATGTGTGTTTTTTGTTTTGAAAATTTGTTGTTTTAATCGATTACCCTATTTTTTAATCAAATACTATTTTCTTGTTTATGGTGTTTCTATTTAAATGTTTATGCTTTAATCGATTACCTATTTGTTTAATCGATTACATGCCTGTATGTTTGAATTTGGTGTGGATTTAGTTTGTTTTAATCGATTACTTAACGTTTCAATCGATTACAATGGCCTTAGGGGGAGTTTTTCTGGCATATTTAATCGATTATGCTTGCGCTTTAATCGATTAATTATACCAACTTTTCTCTTTAAGTGCAAATGAGGAGTAGTTTAATCAATTGCTATGTAATTTTAATTGATTACTTGCATGTTTGTTGCGTGTAATCTGTTACATTTCTTCGTCTTCACCTCGTCAAAATCTCCATTACTCCAGCATTTACTCCTTCACCCATCATAGCCAACCAAAATGTCACTTTCCCTCTATAAAAGGCAACCCAAACCTCCACTTCAGTCACACTTTCAACTATCTCAAAGTTACCATTTCCAAACCCTAACCCTTCTTCTACCTTCGAACCTTCTTTATCTTCTAAAAATGGCCAGTAACCCTGCTAGAGCTAAGAAGAAAGCCAAATCCTCGTTAAGGAAACAAGGAGAGTGCTCTCAAGTAGCTTTCAACAGGTTGGATACGTGGTTTACAAATGAAAACAAAAGGAATGACTTCAAGATTATCTATATCGTGAAGAATGTGAGAATACCCAAGTTTCTAGACTTGGAATGGTTTTCTCAGTAGGGATTTAACTTTCCCAACTTGCTCGAAGCACAGGGTTTGTCAACATTAGTGTAGATGAAGGAACTTTCTACTTAAAGTTGGTAAAAATTTTCTACACATGTGCCCATGCTGATATGGAAGGCAATTTGTACTCTACTATTAATGGTGCATAGATGATCATTGATGCTGCAGTCTGGAAAGCAGTTGTAGGACTAGATATGGGTGGAGTACGCAAATTTGAGGAATTTGCAGATGGCTACAGCAAGAAGCATACATACAAAGGTATGCTTCTTGATCAAACAAGGAATCTGAGAAACCGCCTAGGAGTTTATGGTTTAATAGTTGAAGATAAAATGTTAGTGTATCTTATCACCTACATTCTGGCACCAAGGTCAAGCAATGATGCTCAAGTTACTGACGACGACCTACAAATCATATATGGGCTGAAATTAGGTATTCAAATGAATTAGGTACTTCTGATCGAATATATTATGTTAAAGAGCCATCGACTAGTGGATTATAAATTTCCATATGTTGTCTTAGCCTCTAGATTCACTGATTACTTCAATATTGATGTTCTAATGACATAGTAGATTTCACCAAAGCCTCAAATCAGATAACCGAAAGGCATCTCAAGAAGCTTGGGATGAGATATGTTGATCATGAATGGATTATGGCAAGAGAGCCACCAGCAATAGCAAACATCAATTAGATGGAAGAAGAAGCTCAACAAGAGCCTGGACACCAATGGAACCCTTTTGAATCTCTTATGATTCAAAAGATGGATGCCATTCTTCATCTCCATCAAGAGAACCAAGTTGAAGTTCTAGCTCCTTAGAAAATATTACCACTAGGATTGAGAACATAGAAACTAGGCTATCCCTTGGTAGCCTTCTGAACCCGGATGAGGATGAAGCGTAGTTATGTTCTTGTGCTTGATTCTCTTGTTTGATAATCTGTGTTATGTCTTGTTCAGTTTGTCTCTATGTTAAGATAATTGTTTAGTTTGTTTGTCTTTTGATTAATGGTTGCTCCTAGATTGAACAATGTCTTTCCCGATAGAAAGATGTACAATTATGCATGGAATAGTGAAGCTACCAGGATCTTTATGTTTTATAGATAGTGTGCCTTTTGAATTATAGCACTACAACCTGCTTCTAGCTCAACAATCTCTTTCTCTAAGTACTTCTTCCTTTTATTGTTGAGGAGCTCCTTCATGAACTTTGCATATGTTGGCATATGCTTAAGTGCCTTTGAAAAGGGAATGTTGATTTACAACCTGCTAAAGATCTCCATGAAGTGGGAAAATTGTCTTTCCTCTGCCTATCCTTGTTTGCAATGAGGACAAGGAAGACCTACATGGGGAATAGGCTTAGAAGCCATCATCTCTTATCTTCTGACTTGATTCTTGGTCCTCCTAGATTCACACTCTCCATTTTCCTTTTCACCTCCATTTTTATTTTTCTCTTGTTTATACATTTTTTTTCTATTGGTTTCCTCTTCACTCTCACTTTTACTCTTATTTTTCTTACTCTCACTCAACTTACCTCTAACTACTTGTTCATCTATAGCCAAGTTATCATCAACATCTTTCCCAATAATCCTTCCACTTCTTGTAGTAAGTGCCTTGTAGTGATCCTTAGGATTTGTTTCAGTGTTTGCTGAAAATCGACCTCCAGAATGTTTTGTCCGTTGCCTTGCTAGTTGGCCCACCTGAGATTCTAGGTGTCATACCCTAATTTCGTCTGGGGATGATCGTTTGCCAACATTTGGATTCTTGGTGGCCGAATTGAGCTACTTAACACTAATTGCCGCGCAATTCGTAGGGTTTTGTGATGTTTCGGAAGGAAATGTGCAAATAGTCACTTTTGGTACATTTTTTAGCCCCTGGACCCACTAGAAAGCTTAGGATGAAGCAACCAGCTCTCCTGGGTAAGCTAGGTTGCTTCCTGGAGGAAGCAAGCAACTTGCCTAGGCAAGCTGCTATGCAACCTCCACCCCTCATTTCCCATAAATAGGCATGAGGGGGGTTGAAGGAAGGGACCAGCACCTAAAATCAACAAGACTTGAGTGAAATTAGTGAGAAGAAGGAGAAAGAAGAAGAAAAATCAAGGCCGAGGCACTTTCGTAACACTTCTGTAACGTTTCCATGGTCGATTCCGTGATCGTTCTTCATCGTTCTTCGTCTGTTCTTAATCGTTCGTCATTCGTCGACCGGTTAGTTTTCTATTTTGAAGCTTTGAATTCATTCTATGCACCCTTAGGGGTCCATCCTTGCTCTGCACGTCTTCATCTTCAGTCTTCTATCATTGGTGATCTTTTCCTTTGTTTTAAACGAGTTTCGACTGATCGTTTAAGCCGTAATCTCACTTAATCAATGTTAAAAAATAAGTCATTTGTGTTGTAACCTCGGTTAATCATCAAAAAATAAGTTTCAACCAGTCATTTACTTTGAAAGTTCTCTTTTAATAAGTTGGAAAATAACCAAGTGAAACCAAAGCTAAAATCAACTCATAATCAAGCTTTTGTCCACAAGAAAATCGCTTGAATCCGTTCAAAAGGTCCAATGCCTTAACGGTCCTTTTTTACTTTTATCGGTTAAAACAAACCGTTTAGAAGTCTAAAATCAATACTCCGCATAACTTTCTCGCTTTTTAAAGAACTACATAGGTCTGAGTTCCTCATCGCAATTGAGGATATGTAGGAGCAATAGAGATTGAAGTCATGATTTTGCACATTTGATTAAAGGTTGCCGTCCCTTGTGACGGACGTGTGGGGTGCTAATACCTTCCCCGTACGTAAATGACTCCCGAACCTTTTATTCTCAAAATTCATAGGTGATGAGAATCCTGAAACTGACCAAATACAGGCTAAAGGCCCAAGTGGAGAAGGACGAAGGCCCAAGTGGAGAAGGACAAAGCCCCCGAGTGGAGAAGGATGAAGGCCCGGAGGCTGAAACACTATCAAGATTATTAATTGTTGCTGAAGGCCCAAACTAATTTGAAGGCCCAAGTTAAATATGTTTTTTTAGTTATAATTTTTATTTATTGTAATTTTGGCCCAAACTGTTTAAAAGGCCCATGTCTATTTTATCTTTTTGTTCAGATACACTATAAGTATTGGTTTTTGTTTTCAATAAAAAAAAACTTTTGGCATTTTGATAAAATTTGGTGAGAGCTTCTCTCTGGGTTCCTTGTTGAACCAATCTCAGACTTATCCTTGTGGCGTCTACCCTGACTTATCTTCCTTCACTGGAAGTGGCGTCTACCCGGACTTATCTTCCTTCACCGGAAGTGGCGTTTACCCTGACTTATCTTCCTTCACTGTAAGTGGCGTCATCTAAAAACTCTACAGCCTGTATCAAGCGATCTGCTCCTAGTCAGGTTCACATCATCTGGTATCAGAGCTTCGACTCTTGATACAAGTTCTATCCTATCCTATCCTATTTTTTTTCTTTGTAATCTGTCTAGGTTTGTGTTTTTGTCCTTGTTCTGTTATTTGTGTTCTTGTTTACATCTTGTTTCGTTCTTGTTTGCATCTTGTGTTCTGTTATTTGCGTTCTTGTTCTTGTCACGTCCTTGTTCTTGTTTCTTGTGTCTTTCACACTGTGTCAAAAAAAAATTGCAAAGAAATTTTGAAAAAAAAATGGGTGTTCGATCTTTGAACACAAAATTGAGGCATTTAGAGGTGTTTTTTTGGAAAGAAAATCGTGGATCAAATCCCCTTATCTAGATTCTCTTCTGAATTCTGAGCGTTTTGATATATAGTGGGCCTCAAACGGACAACCGTAGCAAAAGTTATGAGCATTTGAAGTTTACTTGTCATATCTGTTATCTTATCTGTTATCCTATCTGTTATCTTATTTGTTATCATAAATGTTATCCAAATTAAATCTAATTTGTTATCCAAATCAAATCAAATCAAAATTTGTTATCCAAATTAGATTTGTTATCCAAATCAAATAAAGTCTAATCTGTTATCCAAATCAAATCCAATCTGCTATCCAAATTAAATCCAATCTGCTATCCAAATCAAGTCTAATCTGTTATCCAAATCAAGTCTAATCTGCTAACCAAAATCAAATCTAATTTGTTATCCAAATTAAATCTACTACACGGTCTGTGATAATTAAACTATCTTTCCTATTATATACCTTGTGTGTCTAATTTGATTCATCCAGGAATTTAAGAGGGAGTGAGTGGTAAAAGGCAAGAGTGAAAACATCACACAAAAGCCTATATTAAGAGCATCAAACACGAGTGAACTACCATCAAAGAGAGAAACACGGGAGTAGAGTGTGGTGAGGTCCTGAATTTTTTTTTTAAATTACTGCAAAATTCTTTGTTCCTTAATCATGGCAGGAGCTGGTGACAATGGTGGTGTATATCATCAACTGGATGGATCTCAGCGCTTATTACTGGACGCGATGACTACATAAATGCAAGGTTTGTTAAATCATAACAAAGAAGAGCTCTACAAGCGAATAGTCAAATCTTCCTTGTTTATTCTTAAACCTCTATCTCCTAGAGAAGTGTGTGATGACCAAATCAAAATGAGAGAAAAGAGAGAACAAGAGAAAGAAAATAGTGAGGCACCACAGAGGAATAGGAAAAAGAAGAGTGATACACCCAAGGGAAAGAGTGATACACACAAGGAGAGAGTGATACACATGAGAGAAAATTTAATTATTTTGCAGAGGCGAGTGAAGTGAGGAAAGTGTTACCTGCTCATGAACCACTCTGTCTACAGTATTGCAAAGACAGTAAAATTTCTACTGATAATTCTAATGAGTTTACTATTTCTATTTCTCCTAGTGTTCAACCCTTATTGCAGGAATTTAAAAATGTCTTTCCTAAGGAGATTCCTCATGGACTGCCACCTTCAAGAGGCATAGAACATCAAGTTGATCTCCTTCCCGGAGCTTCATTGCCTAACAGGCCAACTTACAGTAGCAAGTCCCAAGAGACTCAGCATAAGGATGCACAGGCCAAAGTTGAGTATGTGAAAAAATTGTATGACCAAGAGAAGGGGAAAATTGCAAAGAAGAATGAAAGCTATGCCAAGCAAGCCCACAAGAAAAGGAAGGAACTGGTACTTGAACCCGGTGATGATCCTGGACATTTGAGGACAAATGTTTTCCAAGAAGGAGGATATGATGAGAATCCTGAAACTGGCCAAGTACAGGCTAAAGGCCCAAGTGGAGAAGGATGAAGGCCCAAGTGGAGAAGGACAAAGCCCCCGAGTGGAGAAGGATGAAGGCCCAGAGGCAGAAACACTATCAAGATTATTAATTGTTGTTGAAGGCCCAAACTAATTTGAAGGCCCAAGTTAAGTATGTTTTTTTAGTTATAATTTTTATTTATTGTAATTTTGGCCCAAACTATTTAGAAGGCCCATGTCTATTTTATCTTTTTGTTCAGATACACTATAAGTATTGGTTTTTGTTTTCAATAAAAAAACTTTTGGCATTTTGATAAAATTTGGTGAGAGCTTATCTTTGGGTTCCTTGTTGAACCAATCTCAGACTTATCCTTGTGGCGTCTACCCTGACTTATCTTCCCTCTCCAGAAGTGGCGTCATCCAAAAAAACTTTGTAGCCTGTATCAAGCGATCCGCTCCTAGTCAGGTTCACATCAGTAGGCCTCTTTTGGTTTTTCTAACGTTTTCCTCAAATAAATGTTGGTGGATACTTCTTGCGTTTTCCTTCCTTGGAAGTTGCACCCGTGAGTCTCGCGCCACCCTCCTGATGAAGGCAAGGTTGCGACAGTTGACAACTCCATTGGGGAATTTTTTTAGAGAGTTAGGCCATTTAATCTGTGTGCATTCTTTATCATGACTTCCCTTTTGTTTGTTTCCCTTTCTTTCTCTTATGTTCTTGTATGCATATAACTCTTTTGATGCTTTTTGTGTAGTTATTTATTTATACATGCATTGATAAATATTTGTTCATTTAATGCACACATAACACGTACACTTTTGGCAAACAAGGTGAATTATTAAGGGCCTTATACCCGGGTCCATGGGAACATAGGAAGTGGAGGCGAATCTATGGTCATGCTAAGTCTTCATCTTGCTTGATGACAGTGAAACCTCATCTAGAGTTTTTCTCTTTGATGATACGTTGTCGCTGGTAGTCCCTACCGCCACAATGTTTGATATCAAAGGGAATGATATCTCTAGAAACCTTTGAAAGCTAGGTGCAACCACCTTGGGAATTATCACTAAATAGCGGGCTTTTAGTTCCCCCCATTAGGTTCCTGAAATAACGGCATTGAGCAAACACGCTACGTGACATTGCCATGTATATCTTTATAAATGTCATGTTTGTGTGCGTCTCTCTTGTGCTTGCTGTGTTGTTTGATGGCATTACCATGCTTGTTTGTCTAGAATGTTTCATTTCAAACTATCGACCACGTGCCTTCACGCATGTGTACCCGTATTGTGTCGTCACTCATACATTGCATTTGTTTCATCATTTTGTCATGGGAAGTCGAGAGGTCCGCATCACCTTCTTAAATGCATGCATGGGGCACCATGGTAATGATTGTAAATGAACCAGGATGCTCAATGCTTTGCGAATAAGAATAGATGATCGTTCGGGCTCTCATCCTTGTAAAATGCAGTTGTGTCATGCATAGAATAATCATTCCTTCATGCATTCATCATATTTCCTCCATGACAGGGTGTCGAAGTATTGATCAAACACAATTTTTCATTCTAGCAAACATGGGATCGAATCAAGCACCCTTGCTTAAGAAAAGGTTCTATCACGTCAAAATTAAAAGCCTAGAGGTTGCCAGTTTGCAAGAATTGGGGCAATTGATGGATCAACTCCAACGACAAGCTTTCTGCAAAACATATGGAAATATCTGGGATCTAGCTATGATAGAAGTCTATATTGAAGCCATTGTGTCCCTCACTCAGTATTACGATAAGCCACTATGATGCTTAACGTTTGGGGACTTTTAGCTAGTACCAACCATAGAAGAGTTTGAAGAGATCTCGGGATGTCTGCTAAGAGGAAGAAAGCCATATCTTTTCTTTGGGTTCTATCCCTCCATGGCGAGAATAGCCAAGGTAGTCAAAATCTTAGTGCAAGAATTGGACCGAGTAAAGCAAAATAGAAATGGGGTAGTTAGAATACTGAGGAAGCACTTGGAGGAGAAAGCGAAGACTTTGGAGGATCAAGGTGAATGGGCTTCATTCTTTGATGTCTTGGAACTATTAGTATTTGGAGTCTTCCTCTTTCCAAATGTGGATGGGCTGGTGGATCTAGTAGCGATCGACGCCTTCCTTGCTTATCACCATAGCAAAGAAAGCATGGTCATTGCTGTTTTGGCCGATGCCTATGACACATTTGACCGAAGGTGCGAGAAGAGTGGTGCAAGGATTGTTTGTTGCATGCCCGCTCTTTATGTATGGTTGGTATCACACCTCTTTCGGCATGAAAGTAGACCCGTCTGTCCCCTACAAGGTCACTGTGTGTGTGCTGAGAGAGGGAAGGCAAATTGGGAGCAACTCTTGGCTAGTATGGTAGGGGCATCCATTAATTGGTTCCCCAGATGGAAGGAAGGAAGAGCTGGGGTTTTGTCCTCATGTGAGGGGTTCTCCAACGTCCCCTTGATGGGAACAAGGGGTTGTATCAATTATAATCCTGTCCTTGCCATAAGACAACTTGGATACCCCATGAGAGGAGCGCCGTCAGAAGAAAGTATCACGCCCTTCATCGCACGGGGTTTCAGTGACCCCAATGCAAGGACATTTCAAAGGGTCCAAAAGGCATGGAGCGCAGTGCAAAGAAAAGATAAGGAGCTTAGGGGAAGCAACAATGGGATCATCGGTGGCTATCACAAGTGGCTAAAAGCTCGGACCCAAGAGTTAGTTTGGCTCCCGAAACTAAAGGCATCAAGTGAGGAAGAGGCTGAAACCCCTGAGGAGAGTGAGGAGGTGCAGGCCTTGAAGGTGGAACTTGAAAGGGTGCAAGCAGTCAAGGAAAAGTTCAAGACGACAGCTATCAAGGTGACGAACTGAGAGATGTCAATGTGGCCACCGTCGAAGCATTGGAATGGGAAAAAAAGAGGGCCTGAAGGAAGAGTGGGGCCGAAAAAAGTTCCGAGGGGCGTTGTGGGGCAGCAACAACAAGCTCAAGCTTCGAAGAGCCGAGAGAGACCAATCGAGAGTCGAAGGCATGATATTAGAAGACAAGTTGAAGGCTTGTTAAAGGTCAAAGAGGAGTTTGTCCGAACAATTGAGTAGGACAGAAGGAAACATGTGTGCCATCATTGACCAATACAAAAAGAAGCTAAGTCTAGCTATAACCCATGAACAAAGGCTAGAGGACGAGTAAGCGAAGGTATCGATCCTGCAAGCAAAAAGGGAAGCAAGAGAGAGAGTGATCGATTCATTACACAGAGAAGCAATGATGTGGATGGATAGGTTCGCTTTCACCTTGAATGGGAGTCAAAAGTTTCCAAGACTACTAGCCAAAGCCAAGGCAATGGTGGACATGTACTTAGCTCCCGAGGAAGTTCATGGGCTCCTCAATTATTGTCAACACATGATCAATTTGATGGCCCACATAATTAGGAACCACTAAGGCGTTTGTATTTTTGCTTTAATTTTGACAAGATGAATTTTTGTTCCTTAATAAAAATGAGTTAGGTTCAATCCTATGTCTTTGCTTAAAGTTCTACGTGAGTCCAACACTTCGACAAACTATCTTTAGCATGCATTCATGTTTAGTTCTTTGTCGCATTACTCACTGCATATTTTGTTGTTTTAGTAGTAAACACCATAACTAAACACGCTTTAAGGTACCCCTATCGAACCCATTCCAAAACTAGAGTCATGGGTGACATAGAAGAGGTGCAGGAACAAATGAAGGCCGATATGGAGGCCTTGAAAGATCAAATGACCTCCATGATGGAGGCCATGTTAAGCATGAAGCGACTGATAGAAAGCAATGTAGCCGCAGCGGTCGCCACCAATGCCACTGCTGAGGCGGACCTGACCCATCCATTCGCCATAAACCAAGTAAACCAACCCATACTAGACATGTTAGGTCAAGGAGGAGAAGTCTTGGGCAGCACCGGTGGTCCACACATTGGGCATAATAGGAATGCTTACCCCTATCGCTTACCCCCCAATTATACGCTACCTACCATGCACATACCCAATGAGAACTCTAATCATGTCGTTCCCGTTACCTTTGAGGGTCAGCAACCCCAGCTTATAGGGGGCACTCGTGAAGAACCTCGGGAGCATGCTCAAGGTGACTTCGACCCATACCCAACTTTAATGCTATGCCTCGACCCAATACCGCGGGAGCTCCTCAACCCCGCCCTCTGCAATCACTGCATTTCTCAATATGGGGGCCACCTCTAGCAGTGGAAGGGAAAGAGAAACTTGATCTCATCGAGGAGAGATTAAGGGTTGTTGAAGGGTTTGGTGATTACCCTTTCGCTGACATGGAAGAATTGTGTTTGGTACCTGATGTTGTCATGCCCCCAAAATTCAAGGTACCAAATTTTGATAAATACAAGGGGACCACTTGCCCCAAGAATCACCTTAAGATGTACTGCCAGAAAATGGGGGCATACTCCAGGGATGAGAAACTGTTGATGCATTTCTTCCAAGAAAGTTTGGCCGGGGCGACAGTCATTTGGTATACCAATTTGGAGGCTTCTCGTATCCACACATGGAAGGACTTGATTACTGCCTTCATTAGGTAGTACCAATACAATACTGACATGGCTCCCGACAGAACCCAGCTACAAAATATGAGCAAGCGAGAGCATGAGTCCTTTAAGGAGTACGCCCAATGGTGGAGGGACTTGGCAGCACAAGTGGCACCCCTATGGTAGAAAGAGAGACGATCACTATGATAGTGGACACGTTGCCAATGTTTTACCATGAAAAGTTGGTGGGGTACATGCCCTCTAGCTTTGTAGATTTAGTATTTGCGGGCGAGAGGATCGAAGTAGGCCTGAAAAGAGGGAAGTTCGATTATGTCACCCCTGTCAGCACGAGCAATAGGAGATTCAGGGTAAGTGGGGCAAAGAAGAAGGAAGGAGAAACCCATGCCGTGACTTTAGCTCCTACTTGGCCAAAGCCCCAACAAACCCCTCACAACACTTACCAATATGCCCAACATCAACCAAGCTTTTCGGCCTGCATCGAAAATCCCTCCAGTCCAGCGCCCGTCCAGCAAAGGGCACCCGTTCAAACACAAAGGGCCTCCACTCAAAACTTGGTTCCTACACAACCTCGCCCCGCTGGTAGCTCCAATTCGAGCATAAGCACCAATCCGAGAAGGAATTTTTTGGTAAAGAAACTTGCAGAATTCGCTCCCATCCCAATGCCATATGCAGACTTGCTACCATCTTTGATCACCAACCAAGTGACGGTGGTGACCCCCGAGAAGATTTTCCAGTCTCCTTTCCCTCGATGGTACAATCCCAACGTGACCTGCGCTTATCATGGCGGTGTCCCGGGGCACTCGATAGAACAATGTGTGGCTTTCAAACATAAGGTCCAAAGTTTGATCGACGCAAGTTGGCTGACGTTCCAAGAGGATGGTCCCAACATAAAGACAAACCCTCTTGCCAGTTATGGGGGACCAGCGATTAATGCGGTGGAGGAGTGCTGACGTCAGAGGATGAAGCAAATGAAAGATGTGGTAACCTCTAGGAGGTTTAAATTGAAGGCATAACACAAGGTGGTGTAGAAGCAAGGCTTCAAGAAGTTTTTGATGATGCAAATAAAGAAGTTTTTGATTATGCCAATAGTCAAGCATATCCAAGACCAACTCAAGAAGATTTTGATTTCATTCAAGTAAACATCAAGCAATCCAATATATTCAAGTAAGATTGACTAGATAGATTCTTAAGTTAGATTTATAAGTTAGATTTGAGAGCACAAAGATTTGGCTAAGTCATTTTTCTTTCAAAACAAATGATTTTAAAGTTTTCTCTCTGGTAATCGATTACCAGATACTGTAATTGATTACTAGAAGCACAAAAGCTTTCTGAAAATCTTTTCAAACATTTATCAAAGGTTTTCAAAATGTGTAATTGATTACCAACATATTGTAATCGATTACCAGAAGCTTAAAACATTTAAAATGCCTTCAAAAGATTTTAAAAAGATTTTTTCAACATGTAATCGATTACCAGTTCATGTAATCAATTACCAG
The DNA here is from genome assembly GCF_000004515.6 of Glycine max. NCBI lineage: Eukaryota > Viridiplantae > Streptophyta > Magnoliopsida > Fabales > Fabaceae > Glycine > Glycine max. Next base: position 36,345,680 of record NC_038250.2, on the reverse strand, counting down.
TGCTTTAAAAACGTTTAAAAGATTTTTGAAACCTTGTAATCGATTACACAAATATTGTAATCGATTACCTGTGACTCTGAACGTCGGAAATTCAAATTTTAAATTAAGAGTCACAACTGTGCAAGAAAAATAACTGTGTAATCGATTACCAATGAGTAGTTTCGAAAAATATTCCCAACAGTCACATCTTTTCATTTGAATTTTGAATAGCCATCAAAGGCCTATATATATGTGTGACTTGGGAATGAAATTCATTGAGAGTTTTGCTTGTCCAAAATGTTTTATCCTTTCAAAAGATTATGAGAGTTTTGCTTGTGCAAAATGTCTTATCCTCTCAAAAGATGATGAGAGTTTTTCAATGACCATTATGTCTTATCCTCTCAAAAGATTAAGAGAGTTTTTGATTGCCCAAAAAGTCTTATCCTCTCAAATGATTAAGAGATTTTTTCACTGAATTCAAAGTTCTTATCCTCTCAAATACAAATCATCTTATCTTCAAATAATTCCTTGGCCAAACACTTGTGAAATTCAATAAGGAATTGAGTGCTTCATTGTAAACATCTATCTCTTTCAAGAGAAATCATCTTCTTCTCCCTCTCTTTCTAATCAAAGGGCTAAGAGACTGAGAGTCTCTTATTGTAAGGCATCTGAACACAAAGGAAGGGATGTCCTTGTGTGTTTCAGAAGTTGTAAAGGATTTGCGAGATAGTGGAACTCCCAAGCGGGTTTCTTAGGGTCTGGATGTAGGCAACAGACTTTGCCGAACCAGTATAAAAACTGTGCTTGCACTTTCTCTTCCCTTCAACTCTTTTATTTATTGTTGCTTAACATTTACATTCAGATTGTTTAATTAGAATCATCATTTAGAAATTCATCTTTAAGGAAACTTGGAACTTGCATTAGAATCAAAGTAGAATTTCTAATTGGGGAAATAGTTTGTAATATCTTAATTCAACCCCCCCTTCTTAAGATATCTGATGCCTCTTGTATAACAGGCAGGCATCATTTGCTTTGAACGGGGTGAGGGGGATACCTGCTTGATACACCTGGGGGCGGCGCACGACGTAGAAGTATGCCCTGTGGCAAAGGATTTGCTGCAAAGGATAATGGATTAAGGCCAGTTTAAAGTTGGTGGGACAAGCACGGGGAGCAACATGCATGCATGCAATCGGCTAACAAAAGCCCGAGCAAGCCCTAACCATTGGTGATCCACTTCACCAGAGATGATGCCACCCAAAAGCCTTAAGGCTTCCAGCCTATCCCGGTTAAGAAGCCTGTCCCTTTCCCTTACAAGAGTGACAAGGCGATCCCATGGAGGTAGGCCCCTCAAAAGCCTAATGGAAGGAAGGACGAGTTCGTCGGAGATGACCTATCCTCTACCAAGGTTACTAACATCTCTGGCACAAGCGGTATGACACGTAGTGGGCGAATCTTCATGGCACCAGACCCGTTGGTGGGCACGGAAGGGAAAGGCGAAGGTGGGCACGGAAGAAAACAACAAGGCAAGCCCGATTCTAGATGAGGAGATCCCGGCTGGGAGATTTGCTAAGGGAGAGGAAGACTTCAGTAGAAAGAAAATATCCACTGAAGAAGCAAATGAGTTCCTTCAAATCATCCAGCAAAGCGAGTTCAAGGTAATTGAACAACTTAATAAAACCCTAGCTAGGGTCTCCCTATTGGAACTACTCATGAATTCTGAGACCCATCGGGCACTTCTGGTCAACATCTTTAATGAGGTCCACATCACCCAAGACATATCTGTGGAGGGCTTCGAGGGCATCATCAACAATATTACCGCTAATAATTACCTCACCTTTGTCGATGAGGAGATACTCGTTGAGGGCCGGGGACATAATAGAGCATTGCATGTGTCCATCAAGTGCTTGGACCATATCGTGGCTAAGGTGCTCATTGACAATGGCTCGTCACTCAATGTCATGCCCATGGCTACCTTGGACAAATTGCTTTTCAATGCATCACACCTGAGGCCGAGCTCCATGGTGGTGCGAGCTTTTGATGGCAGCCGCAGGGACGTAAAGGGGAGATTGATCTTCCAATTCAGATTGGACCTCACATCTATCAGATCACTTTCCAAGTAATGGATATCAACCTGGCCTATAGCTGCCTTTTAGGCCGACCTTGGATTCACTCAGTTGGGGTAGTCCCTTCAACGCTCCACCAAAGGTTGAAGTTTGTGGTGGAAGGCCAGTTAGTCATAGTCTCAGGGGAGGAAGACATCCTGGTAAGTTGTCCTTCTTCTACACCATATGTAAAAGCCACAGAGGAGTCCTTGGAGATGGCTTTTCAATCATTGGAGGTGGTGAGCAATGCTTATGTCAAGTCTCCCCCAGTGCAACCTCGCTCATCCAGTGTTGCATTGATGGTAGCCTGTGTAATGTTAGGACATGGGTATGAGCCCGGAATGGGTTTGGGTCGAAACGGAGATGGCGTGGTGAGCTTGGTGGAGTTCAAGGAGAACCGCAAAATGTTCAGGCTAGGATATAAGCCTACATGCACCGACGTGAGGAGAAGTGCCCTAGAAAAGAGGAGTAGAAGCATGGGCCAGCCACAAGGACCGCAAGTGAAAGGGATTCCATTATGTCACATCAATGAAAGCTTTATTAGCGCGGGTTCGATGTGTGAAGGGCGAGTCACCATGATCCACGATGAAGTACCTCAAGAGCAATCAAATTGGGTGTGGCCATGCCCTCTTGAGTTCGAGTTGGGAAACTAGAAAATTATCGAACAACCCGAAATTTCTGTGGCAAACATAATGTAATTTGTTAGTCCTAACCCTATAGCTAGGCCCAGGCTTTTGGGATTTCTCCCTGTTTAGGCTTGTCTTTTGCTATCAAATATATATAAATACAGTCTTTCTTCATTTGTTCTTATACTTTCATCCATTCTCATTTGTCTGTATGTTTATTTTTGTTGCGATTAAACGGTACAGATCCGACGATGAGTCCTGTGAAGGTACGAATACCGAGGACCCAGATGTCAATTTTGAGTAGCTAGTAAACCAAGCTAGGGATGAAGAAGATGAGGACCGGGGGCTTCCCCCCAGAGCTAAGCAGAATGGTCAAACAGGAAGACCAAGAAATAAAACCACACCAAGAAGAGATGGAAATCGTAAACTTGGGTATTGGCGAGGAAAAGAAAGAGGTAAAGGTTGGCACAGGCATGACCACATATATCTGAGATGAATTGGTGGCTCTGCTACGAGACTACCAAGACATCTTCGCTTGATCGTACCAAGATATGCCCGGATTAAACCTCGACATTGTGTAGCATAGGTTGCCTTTGAATCCCGGTTGTTCCCCGGTGAAACAAAAACTAAGAAGGATGAAGCCCGAGATGTCCTTAAAGAAAAAGAGGAGGTGAAAAAGCAATTGGATGCCGGTTTCTTGGCAGTTGCTGTTCGGTCGTGGCAAGTGCACCGGATCACGCAAGTAGTATAAAACAGTAAGAACCGAGTATCGATCTCTCGGGGAACTTGTGTTACTTGGTAAAGCTACTTCAGTAAATAGGTGTCTAGTATGAAAAGAGATATGTGGACTATGCACAGGTATGTAAACTAACTATTAAAAGGAAAACCACGTGAGTAATAATGCGTAAAGACAAGTAGACAACACGTTGGTCTTCCTAATAGGTGCATGATGTTAAAAGGATATTCTCTACTTAACAATGACCATGTGTTCTATGGTGTCTCCGGAAATGCTAAACCCCAATTCCTCATGATAGTCTAGCCTAATCCTGATCAAGCATCATCCTCAGATTCTTCTTGTTGGACTAAACTCGATCAGAACCGCATTAAGACAAGCATACAAACAACTAGGTTACCGTACCCCAATTCCTCATGATAGTCTAGCCTAATCCTGATCAAGCATCATCCTCAGATTCCTCTTGTTGGACTAAACTCGACCAGAACCGCATTAAGACAAGCATACAAACAACTAGGTTACCGTACCCCGATTCCCCGTGATAATATGATAAACTAGCCCTGTCCTATCAAGTTCTAAGAATCAGACCAGTTTCCACTGTTTAACAAAGCATGCATCTACATGATCAAGGCAAAATCACACTTAAATGAAGTACTGATAGCACAGAGAACACATAAAATATCATTAAATAGATATACAAGTATTTACATCAAGTACCTACAAGGAAGAACCAACAGAGGATTTAGCTCTCCATATCTGGGAAGCTTCCTTTACAACAAAGAGAAACGAAAAATGAAAGATTGAAGAAATACAAGTGGTGAGGATATCTCCTCCACCTCTAGAACCTCACAATCACTCACAAACTCATCTCAAGCTCTCAGGACGGCTTCCTCTTCAAGCTCAATTCTCTGCAGGTCTTCGCACAGCGAAATCTCTTAAACTCTCTGGATTCAGACCCTTCTCTCTCTGGAATCTCTCACATGCAGAAGCTCTTCAAGAAAATGGCCAAAATTCCCTCCAAAATCTAATTTCAGGCTTAAATAGGTGGCTTTGTTTGTGCTAGCGCGCTTAGCGCGACTATGGACCGCTTAGCATGCATTAGTGGATTTCGGCTTAACGCGTGCTTTTCTTGCCCTGCGGATGGACTGAAGCGGTGCGCTTAGTGAGATGACCCTTCATTCAACAAACATGCACAACTCATCCTTCTTCCAGTGTCTTCCTCGTCCTCAGTCAAGGAGTGTTGCGCTCAGCGGATGGCTCGCTAAGCCAGAAGACTGGCTTAGCGAGAGGATGAAAATCAGCACTTCACAAACTTGCCTAATTAACCTGAAATTGAGAGGAAATGATTATTAGCACATAAAATGGGATTACTAAGTATTATTACCTATCTTTAACAAAAAGTACTTATAACACTTACAATATAACCATAAATTGGAGGAGTTTGATACAATTTACACAGGTTTTATACACAAAAGTTAGTCGTATTCATCGACTAACAACTTCCCCAAATTTACAATTTTGCTTGTCCTCAAGCAAATAAAGAACAACTCACTGGTCCCCAAGTGACAATAACATGCAGTGACTATGTACAAAGGTGTATGCACAAAAGTTATTGATTGCATGATAAAAGAATGAAGCAAAGTGCTCTCATCAATTGTCTTTGACAAAGTATGCAATTATTGAAAGAGAAGAATAAAATGTATCCTGTACAATTAGATGAAGTTAGGCATAAGACAAATATCAAGGAAAGTAGCTTAAACCACAGTCTCATGGCTTTTGTTTCACTAAAGCACAAGTGTTTAGGCTATTCATTAATAACAACTAGCAAAAGGTCTAATCTTTGAACTTCATCTCATGTCATCAAGTCAGAAATGCATAAATAGAATCAGAAGGACTTTTATAGGCTTGTAGTGAGGTTTGGCTACAAACATAATTGGTTTTTCTAGGATTCAGAGGCTTAGATTCTAAGAGAGCACAAATCCTTATTACAACAACACACATTTTATTTGATTTCTTTTCTTTTTCTTTTTTTTTTAACACAACTTATTTATTGTGTGTGCTGATGCTTTAACTTTTACTTTACATCCCAATCAACTCCCCCAAATTTGGGGTAATTTGCCTTGAACTATCTGCTCTCCTAGAATCTAAACAAGGTATCTGGAGATAATCATTTAAGTTCAGGGTTCAATTTTGAAAATGTAATTTAGCTCACAAAGGGTGCAAAAGATACAATTATCATTCAAGGTAAGCTTTTTGGTCAATTGGCTTGTATATACATAATCATGGCCTTCATCATGTCCTCATTCATACATTTCATTCTAAATTTTAGAGATTGATGCAAAGACCATTACTCAAAGCTATTCGTTCACTCATAGTTTAAGATCACACTCTCACCGGTTATGGTTCAAGCTTTTCTTTCTCAATCAACATGTATATTGCCTAACAATTCTAATTGCAAGTTCACATTCTTGTTCTTTCTTTGTCTAACATACATACTTGCTCAAACTTATGAAAAGAAACACAAACTCCATCACAATCATGCATTCAATCCAAAATCAATTCATAACACCAATTCTCACAAAATGATAAAATTTTCACTGCAATATCATCCAAGTCAACTTAAAATGTTCCATATGCTTCAAAACAAGCATACTAGTTATCCACAAACAAAAACAGCAGTGTATATAAACATTAACCAAAATCACTATAAGTAATGTACTGAAACTATAATCATTATAATCATAATAATCCAAAAAGCATCATCAGGAATTTAGAATTCCTGTGACTGGTCCTGAGTATCTTGTGTTTGATCACCCTCCTCATCTGTCAGATGAAGTAATGGAGTAGCTGGAGGAGAAGTGTTCAGAGTCAGGACTGGTGTAGTCGGGTCCTCTGGTATCTCGACTATAGGAGTGGAGGGGTCTGCTACGTGCCGAGGTGAGGATAGGTCCACCACTGGAGAGGGTGGATCTGATGTGACCTCTCAAGAGTAGTAGCAGCTTCCTGTGTCACCTTCCTCCTCCTCTACCATGAATGGCTCTGGAATGGTGGCCTCAGATGATGCATCCTTTACATGTTGTGGTACCTGGGCTGTGGGACCTTCATCTTCCCTGAGAAGAGAAGGTTAGGCCCCAAGCCAAGCTACTCTCTCTAGAAACTACTCAATAGAAGGAATGGATCATGGAGGCGCCACCACCTGTAAACTCTGAAGTAAAATAATTTGTCCCTGATGAATGCTCTAAAGCATGGCTTCAAAGCGCTGAGAATCACTTTGAGCTAGGACTGAAGGAGCTGCTGAAGTGGATGCTGGAGTAGGAGCTACAGATGTGGAAGGAAGCTCAGTTGGCTTTGCCCTCGCCCTCCTAGCCCCTCGGATAGAAAATTCCAACAGTTCTTCTTGATGTAGGCCAAGTTAATGACCGGGCTCAGGCGCTCAAAAGTGAGGCTGTCAGAGACAACCCCTCTGGCTCTACATAGGACAATGATCAGAGCAGGAAACCCAAGTCTAGAAGAGTTAGACTGGGCTATAGAAGTCATCTAGCCAGAAATGAGAGCTCCTATGTTCATGTCCATGCGAGAGACTAAGCCAAAAATCAACCTAGTTCTGTCCACTATCAGGTCAGATGTGTGAGACGTGGGGGCCAGGTTGGTGTATGAGAGAACACTCCACACCTGGGCTAAAGTCATCAGGTCCTTCCTTAGGATCCTCCCAAGATGGCCCTCAGCGTTCAAGATGAACCCTCGACTTGGTATGCATAGGGCAACCTCAATCTCCCTAAAATCTGAAGGCAGCCTGTAGTATCTGGAGTTTGTGGGCAAAGTCTCACCCTCTGCCAACACCACAGGTGTCTTTAGGAATGTGTTGAGGCTGTCAGTGTCGATCTTCACTAGATGGCCTCTAACCCTGGCTTGCTTTGGTGAAGGGCCCTCAGAGCTGTATAGGTTTGCATAGAACTCTTTCACCAAAGCCAAATCTATGCTCCCATCAACCAAATTGGTGAGGCGTTTTTGGAGATTATGCCTCTCCAACTCAGTCTTAAAATCATCAAACTCGGTATGGTAGAGCTCCACCTTCCTCTCTGGCAAGATGTCTCTCCCCAATACATTATCCGTGTACCGGTTCCATGCATCTAAGGAGTGAAATCTCCTTGTATCATATTGAGCTGTGGGTCTTGAACCGATACTCTTGCGTTTCATAGAGGCCATTTGCAAATAAAGGGACCAAAAAGTTAATTAGGACACAAGTTATTCAAATTCAAAAACTGAAAAATAAAACTGAAAAAGGCATTGGCGGCTTAACGAGACCTGGTCCGCTTAAGCGCGCCTTTGCAAAATGAATACAACCGCTTAGCTACAAGGGGGCCTCTTAGCGGATGTTGCAAAAAAATTCTGCTTCTGCATAATCAGCTAAGCTGGCATCTGCCAGCTAAGCCTAATGATTGCTGCAACAGATATGCGCTAAGCTCAGTAGGGTTGCACTTAGCGGCAACATGAAATTCAGAAAATTTCCTAATTATGGGGGCTTAGTGAGCTAGGCTCGCTTAGCCCAGTGGTTGCCGTAATGAAATGAGCTTAGCCGAGAGAGGCTCGGCTTAGTGTGCGACTTTCAACAAAAAATTTGGCTAAGTTACCTGGGCTTAGCGATTCAGCCTCGCTTAGCCACAGGTTTCTCAATAGGGGGATGAGTGTTCATCTTTGAAAGAAGCACTCGCTTAGCACGGTATGCGCGCTTAGCGAGTTCTTCTGGAAATGCAAAGATTCAAGCAATTTTGATGAACTCACTTAGCACAGCAGGCGCGCTTAGCAAGTTCATTGCGTTTTCTAGAAAATCTGCAGAAAGCGAACTTTGTTTTCTTCTCTTTTTTGAGCCTCTAAAAGGCATACCAAACATGCAAACCAACCAAAATGACTTATACAGTACAAACATATATAAAGTCCTAATCTTTAACTACTTCTAAAAACATTCAAACCCTAAGAATCTAAAGCTAAATCTAAGGTTTTCTAACCTAAAGTTAAACAAAGTAAAAGAGAAAGAAAATGAATGAGGAACTTACTTGGATTGTTGTTCGAGAGAAGATGCGTGAAGATGCATAAGAAGCAAGAATGCACGAAATCTGGTGCGAGAGAGAAGATGTAGGTAGTTATGAAAATTTTGGCAAATGTCAGTGTAACTGACGTTACACTCACTTAAGCAATTCTCGAGCCTCTCGCTTAGCGACCCAAAGCGCTAAGCGAGCTTGAGAGACGTTTGGTTTCTCAAAGAAGGTCGCTTAGAGGAACCGTGCGCTTAGCCAAAAAGTTGAAATTCAAATTTCAATGTTTTATTATTATTATTATTTATTTTTGCACAGAGAAAGAGCTTGGCTTAGCGTGCAAATAGGGCCGCTTAGCGAGTTCTACAGAACAAAATACCTGCAACTCTCACTAAGCCTGGCTCTGGGCCGACTTAGCTAAAATAATGCATCTTGATTTAGAGGGGTAGGCGCTTAGTGAATTATGGATCGCTTAGTGCTGCTATGGCCGCAAGAAATTGTGCTTAGCTAGCATGAGTTTAGCTTAGCTCAATGAAACCCAATTCTGGCCGCAAGGAAATGAGCTTAGTCGCGACATGTCACGCTTAGCGAGCAGGCCGTCGCTTAGCCCAATTCAGATCGAATTGAAATGGGCTTAGCGGACCAAGTCAGCTTCAAATGTAAGGGTTAAGCGTTAAGTGCTAGACACCCTCAGCTTAGCACATGACCAAATATTCGCTTAGCGGGAAGCTTGCACTTAGTGAAAGGACTGTTTTTCAGAAAAAAATTTCTAAGCTATTTTTCAGTCCCTTCCTCAAGAAATTTGAAACCCTTATATCTATCATTCAAAAACAAGCTGATATACCCCAATGTATTGATTATGAAGCAAGTTCCACATGATACAATGCATAAAATGAAACAAACTGACATAAATTAGAACTGGGTTGCCTCCCAGGAAGCGCTTCTTTAACGTCATTAGCTTGACGCTTTTACCTCAATAGGTGATCAAATGTACTGTGCTGTGTGCCCATGTAAATTCTTCACCATGGTACAATTTCAACCTCTGGCCTTTTACTACCCATGTTCTGTCGGGATTCTGAGATTATGGGTCGTATAGCTCTATTGCACCATAAGATCGAACTTTCTTGATAACAAAGGGTCCAGACCATTTGGATTTCAGCTTACCGGGAAATAATTCCAATCTTGAATTAAAAAGTAGTACTTGTTGTCCCGATTTGAATTCTTTCTTCAATAGTTTTTTGTCATAATAGGTCTTGACTTTTTCTTTGTAAAGTCTTGAAGATTCATAAGCTGTTAATCGCATTTCTTCCAACTCCAACAATTGGATCTTTTTGTGCTCCCTGGATGCCTTCTCATCAAAGTTCAGAAATTTCAGAGCCCAATATGCCTTGTGTTCCATTTCAACTGGTAAATGACATGATTTTCCATACACCAGTTGAAAAGGAGGCAGACCAATTGGAGTTTTATATGCAGCTTTGTAAGCCGACAATGCATCTTCCAATTTGACTGACCAATCTTTTCTGGTTGACGCCAGTATTTTCTCTAGTATTTTCTTTAATTCTCTGTTGGATACTTTGACTTGCCCATTAGTTTGAGGGTGGTAGGGAGATGCCACTCTATGATTCACATGATATTGACTCAACACCTTTTGAAGTTGAGTATTACAAAAATGCGAACCACCATCACTGATCAAGATTCGAGGTACCCCAAATCGAGCAAAAATATTCTTCTTGATAAACTTCACCACAGTCTTAGCATCATTTCTTGAAGTGGCCATAGCTTCCACCCATTTAGAGACATAATCAACAGCTACCAAAATGTATTCATTTCATGTAGATGAAGGAAATAGACCCATGAAATCAATACCCTAGCAATCAAAAACTTCAACTTCCATAATATTTTGTAGAGGAATCTCATTTCTTCGGGAAATTCCCCCCATTCTTTGACATTGGTCACACTTTAAGACATGGTGATGGCATCTTTAAAGAGTGTTGGCCAGAAAAATCCTGACTGTAAAACCTTGGTTGTTGTTTAATCTCCGCCATAATGCCCTCCACATGTTGAATTGTGATAGTGCCACAATATGCCCTTGGCCTCCTCACTTGTCACACATCTTCGAAGAAGATTATTTGCACCTACCTTGAACAAGTGTGGATCATCCCAAATATAATGACGGGCATCATGAAAGAATTTCTTTCTCTGCTGCCAATTGAGGTCTTTGGGAATGACACCTGTTGCCTTGAAATTAGCCATATCAGCAAACCAGGGTCTCCCTGCAATCAAACACAAAGATTCATAAGGAAATTTATCTTTTATTTCAGCCTCCTTTAAAGTGACCTCTTTATTCACCAATCTGGATAGGTGGTCTGCTACCACATTTTCAGAACCTTTCTTGTCCTTAATGACTAAATCAAACTCTTGAAGCAATAGTATCCATCTGATCAATTGTGGCTTGGAATCAGCTTTGTGCAACAAATATTTAATTGTTGTGTGATCAGTGTAAATCACTATCTTTGATCCCACCAGATAAGATCAAAATTTCTCAAGTGCATAAACAATTGCCAGTAATTCTTTCTCAGTGGTGGCATAGTTAATCTGAGCATCATTCAAAACTTTGCTAGCATAATAGATGGTATGAAACATTCTACCCTTTCGCTGCCCCAACACAGCACCTACTGCATAATCACTTGCATCACACATCAATTCAAACTCTTGTCCCCAGTTTGGTGTTGTAGTCACAGGAGCAGAAACCAACTTGGCTTTGAGGGTGTTAAAGGCTTCTAAACATTCTTCATTAAAAACAAACACAACATCCTTGTTCAACAGATTACTTAGGGGTTTAGCAATTTTGGAGAAGTCTTTAATGAATCGCCGATAGAATCCTGCATGACCTAAAAAACTCCGTATGCCTTTCACATTAACTGGAAGTGGAAGTTTATCAATAACATCTATTTTTGGTTTATCCACCTCAATTTCTCTTTTAGAGATCTTGTGTCCCAGCACGATACCTTCTTGAACCATAAAGTGACATTTTTCCTAGTTGAGCACCAAATTAGATTCTTCACAGTGCTGTAACACTTTCTCTAAATTTGCTAGGCAATTTCCAAAAGATGCACCAAAGACCGAAAAATCGTCCATAAAGACTTCAATACATTTCTCCACCATGTTAGCAAAAATTGCCATCATACATCTCTGGAAAGTAGTTGGGGCATTACATAAACCGAACGGCATGCAGCGATAAGCAAATACATCGAAGGGACATGTGAAAGCTGTCTTTTCTTGGTCCTGAGGATCTACTGCAATCTGATTGTAGCCCGAGTATCCGTCCAAGAAACAGTAGAAAGATAGTCCTGCAAGTCTCTCAAGCATTTGATCCATGAAGGAAAGCGGGTAATGGTCTTTCCTTGTGGCTTCATTGAGCTTCCTGTAATCAATACACATTCTCCATCCGGTGAATGTTCTTGTAGGAATTAGCTCATCTCTATCATTCTTGACCACTGTCATACCTCCCTTTTTCGGGACAACTTGAACAGGACTAACCCACGAACTTTCCAAAATTGGATAGATGAGCCCTGCCTCTAGCAACTTGAGAACTTCTTTTCTTACTTCTTCTGTCATTATAGGATTCAATCTTCTCTGAAGTTGTCTCACGGGCTTGTAATCAACTTCCAAATTGATATTGTGCATACAATATGATGGACTGATTCCTTTTAAATCAGAGATGTGCCAACGAATAGCCACTTTACGACGTTTTAGAATCTGCACCAGTTGATCCTCTTCTTCCTTCTGCAAGGAGCTTCTAATTATAATGGCTTTAGTCTCATTATCCTCCAAAAATACATACTTTAAATGCGCTGGAAGGATCTTCAATTCTGCTTTGGGCTGTTCTGTTGGTCTAGTTTTTTCTAATTCTTCAAGAACCACATGACCAACAGAGCTGTCTTTTGGATCATCAAGTTCTTCATCACAAACTAGGTAGTTTGTCACATAATTAGGATCTTTTTCCAATGGGAACTGCAGTACCATGGTTGAAGCTGATAATGCTATCTCCTGCTCCACCTCTTCTTCTTCAAAACAGGCATCACCCATATCTGGGTGTTTCATTGCTTCAAAGAGGTCAAAGGAGATTTTCTGATCCTCTACACTGAGTTCCAACCGACCTTTATCTTTGCCTACAACATATCCAGTAGTTGCCATGTAGGGATATTCTGGAATAATGGAGACTTCATCCTTTTCTTTTTCGGTGATCAATCGATGATGGATTGTGTTAACTTGAAGAATGCTTTCTTGATGTGTTTCAATCTCTGCATACTCTTCTTCTCTTCTGACCACAAATTTAGTCATGTCGTCCACCAACATACCGATCTGAGTCTCAGCTCTTTTAAATGCTTGTTGCATTGAATCTACTGTATCTTTGAATTGCCTTAACAGGTCATCCAGATTAGACAATCCTTTTGCTTCATTGTGATAATAAGGTTGCCATTCTGACTCCCATTGATAATTTAGAGCTAGCTTGATATGTCATGAAGTCTGCCAATACACTTTCAAGATCAGGAGCTCTTCCTTTCTCATGATATTTGTACATGGTCGACTCCTGTCTCCAGTCAGATTTATTTAAAGAATAGAAATAACAATTGTCCTGGTAATGTTCTCCTCCAGCAAAATCACAATTTATTAGTGGAATAGAGATAACAATGTTCATGATACAGCGGTAGGAGATTGTATTTTTTCAGAATAACTAGGCTACCTGTAGGAGATTCTATACATACAAAACACTAACAGAAACAACAGTTATCCAGATCAAAAGGAAAACAAATATGAATCAAAAGTAAATATTCACAGTTCATCAACAAATAAAGAATAGACACCTAGGACAGAACTAACTATCCAAATAGAAAGAAGTTCCCCGACAATGGCGCCAAAAACTTGTTTGATCGCGGCAAGTGCACCGGATCGCACAAGTAGTATAAAATGGTAAGAACCAAGTATCGAACTCTCGGGGAACTTTTGTTACATGGTAAAGCTACTTTAGTGAATAGGTGTCTAGTATGAAAAGAGATGTGTGGACTATGCATAGGTATGTAAACTAACTATTAAAAGGAAAATCACGTGAGTAATGATGCGTAAAGATAAGTAGACAACACGTTGGTCTTCCTAATAGGTGCCTGATGTTAAAAGGATATTCTCTACTTAACAATGCTCATGTGTTCTATGGTATCTCCTGAAATGCTAAACCCCGATTCCTCAGGATAGTCAAGCCTAATCCTGATCAAGCATCGTCCTCAAATTCCTCTTGTTGGACTAAACTTGACCAGAACCGCATTAAGACAAACATACAAACAACTAGGTTACTGTACCCCGATTCCTCGTGATAATACGATAAAATAGCCCTGTCCTATCAAGTTCGAAGAATCATACCAGTTTCCACTATTGAATGATCCTAACAAAGCATGCATCTACGTGATCAAGGCAAAAGCACACTGAAATGAAGTACTGATAGCACAGAGAACACATAAAACATCATTAAATAGATATACAAGTATTTACATCAAGTACCTACAAGGAAGAACAGATAGAGGATTTAGCTCTCCATATTTGGGAACTTCCTTTACCATAAAGAGAAAGGAAAAATGAAAGATTGAAGAAATACAAGTGGTGAGGATGTCTCCTCCACCTCTAGAACCTCACAATCACTCATAAACTCATCTCAAGCTCTCAGGACGACTTCCTCTTCAAGCCCTGATCTCTACAGGTCTTTGCACAACAAAATCTCTCAAACTCTCTGGATTCAGACCCTTCTCTCTCTAGAATCTCTCACATGCAGAAGCTATTCGAGAAAATGGCCAAAATCCCCTCCAAAATTTGATTTCAGGCTTAAATAGGTGGCTTTGTTTGTTCTAGCGCGCTTAGCGCGACTATGGACCGCTCAGTGTGCATTAGTGGATTTCGGCTTAGCGCCCGTTTTTCTCGCTCAGCAGATGGACTGAAGCAGTGCGCTTAGTGGGATGACCCTTCGCTCAGTGAACATGCACAACTCATCCTTCTTCCAGATTCTTCCTCACGCTCAGCCGAGGAGTGTTGCGCTCAATGGATGGCTCGCTAAGCCAGAAGATTGGCTTAGTGAGAGGATGAAAATCAGCACTTCACAAACTTTCCTAATTAACCTGAAATTGATAGGAAATGATTATTAAACACACAAAATGGGATTACTAAGTATTTATTACCTATCATTAACAAAAAGTACTTATAACACTTACAAAATAACCATAAATTGGAGGAGTTTGATACAATTTACACAGGTTTTATACACAAAAGTTAGTCATATTCATCGACTAATAGTCGCTCGATACTCGGAATGGGTTGCCAACATTGTGCCAGTCCCCACGAAAGATGAGAAAGTGTGAATGTGCGTGGACTATCGAGATCTAAACCAAGCCAGTCCAAAGGATAACTTTCCTTTACCGCACATTTATGTCCTTGTAGATAACACAACCAATTTTGCTTTGTTTTCTTTCATGGACGGGTTCTCGGGCTACAACCAAATAAAGATGGCACCCGAGGACATGAAAAAGACGACCTTCTTCACCCTGTGGGGAACGTTCTGCTACAAGTGATGTCCTTTGGGCTTAAGAATGCTGGGGCAACCTACCAACAGGCTATGGTAGCATTATTCCATAACATGATGCACAAAGAAATTGAAGTCTTTGTGGATGATATGATTGCCAAGTCTAAAATCGAGAAGGAAAACCTCGTCAACTTGCATAACTTTTTCGAGAGGCTGCGTAAGTACCGACTAAGATTGAATCCCGCCAGGTGTACTTTTGGGGTCAAGTCAAGAAAATTGCTTTGTTATATCGTAAGCCAAAAAGGGATAGAGATGGACCCAAACAAAGTAAAAGCCATCCTTGAAATGCCCGAGCCACACACCGAGAAGAAAGTCTGAGGTTTCTTAGGATGCCTGAATTATATAGTGAGGTTCATATCGCAGCTAACCACTACTTGTGAGCCTCTCTTCAAGTTATTGTGCAAGAACCAGTCTGTCCAATGGAATGACAACTGCCAAGTGGCATTTGGAAGGATCAAGCGATGCCTTATGAATTCTCCTATGCTTGTGCCACTAGTGCCTAGAAGACCCTTCATCCTATATATGACTATGTTGGATGAGTTAATGGGGTGTATGCTGGGGCAGCACGATGAGTCCGGGAAGAGGGAACAAACCGTCTGTTACTTAAGCAAGAAGTTCATGGCCTATGAGATGAACTACTCTTTGCTTGAAAAGACATGTTGTGCCTTGGTGTGGGCAGCCCATCGTCTAAGGGAGTACATACTGAGCTACACCACTTGGTTGGTATCCAAGATGGACCCAGTAAGTACATATTTGAAAAGCCAGTTCTCACCAGACAGATCGCTCGGTGGCAGGTTTTGCTGTCAGAATTCGACATTGTTTATGTCACTCAAAAGGATATAAAAGAAAGCGCCTTAGCAGATTACCTGGCTCAGCAACCCATCAATGACTACCAACCTATGCACCCAGAATTCCCAGATGAGGACATCATGGCCTTGTTCGAAGAGGAGGTGGAAGATGAGGACAGGGACAAATGGATAGTGTGGTTCGAAGGTGCGTCCAACGCACTAGGCCATGGAGTTGGGGCGGTTTGGCTTACTCCTGACAATCAATGCATACCCTTCACGGCAAGATTGGGCTTTGACTGCATGAACAACATGGTCGAGTATGAGGCGTGCGCCCTTGGGATCTAAGTAGTAATTGCTCAAAGTATATAGAGACTCAGCCTTGGTGATCCACCAAGTGAGAGGAGAATGGGAGACTAGGGATCATAAGTTGATACCCTACCGGGCTTACATCAAGAAACTGACAGAGTTCTTCGATAATTCCACGCCTTACAGGCCCAAGATTAATGGGGCAGTTGAGGATGCTAATAAGAACATCAATAAGATAGTTCAAAAAATGATTGTGTCATACAAGGATTGGCATGAGATGCTCCCTTTTGCGCTACATGGTTATCGAACCTTGGTGCGCACATCAACTGGGGCAACTCCATTCTCTTTGGTGTACCGGATGAAGGTTGTGCTTCTGTTTGAAGTGGAGGTTCCCTCTTTGAGAATTGTGACGAGCCAGGGTTGGAAGAGTCGGAATGGGCCCAAGCGCGCTTTGATTAGCTGAATCTTATAGAAGGTAAGAGATTGCCTGCCAAGAGCCATGGACGATTATATCAAAGCCGGGTTAAGAACACTTTCGACAAGAAGGTATGCCCATGCAAGTTCAACGAAGGGGATCTCATCTTGAAGAAAGTATCCCAAGCTCAGAAAGACCATAGGGGAAAATGGGCTCCGAATTACGAAGGACCTTTTGCCGTGAAGAAAGCATTTTCGGGAGGAGCATTGGTACTTGCTAGCATGCACGATGAAGAATTGCATTCACCCATGAATTCTGATATCATCAAACGATATTATGCTTAGTACTTGGGGCAGCTAAAAGGTTCAATACGGGATTGTTCTCCAAAAACTCATTGGGATCTCCCAAAGTCTTCCAAACCTTTGTAAACCATGATCGCAACATTAATAAACAGTGGATTGATGATTTGGGTTTTAATTTCTTGTGTTGTGTTTTTACTTCTTGAGAACCTACACTTTCAATTTTGCCCACTGAATCCAGAGCCATTTGGCTCCATCAAAGGGGTGTCGTAAGCATTTAAATAAAATTGAACATAATAACATCTATTTAATTATTGCACTTAAACTTCCTAATCATAAGCATGCATGCATGTGCATCTTGTCATCCTGCGGATCGAAGGATAAATGGAAATCCATTTTTGAGTAGTGATCAATATCACACCAAAATCAAGACATGAGTAAGTGAAGGGATTGGTATTTTGTGATGTTATTTCACATTTACTGCATGATGTCATTTCCTTTACTCAAAAGCTTAGGGGCAGGTATGAGCAGGTGCTAGGCCCGTGATCAACAGATCGTCATCCCGCGTCTTACTCACGACATTAAAGAAGCGCTTCTAGGAGGCAGCCTAGTATCTCTAATTCTATTCTTTAAAAGTCATGTTTTTATTTATCTGTTTTCTTGAATTTTATTTGAATGTGCCTATTTTATTTGTGACCATAGGAGTTAACGAAATGATAAACATGACTAGGAATAGTTCAAATTGTTGCAAAGGGTTTTTTCCAAAAAAAAATGGG
Organism: Glycine max; assembly: GCF_000004515.6. NCBI lineage: Eukaryota > Viridiplantae > Streptophyta > Magnoliopsida > Fabales > Fabaceae > Glycine > Glycine max. The sequence goes on along the minus strand of NC_038250.2, from coordinate 36,327,998 downwards.
AATTAGCTCGCCTGGGCGAGCATGTCTGGCAGAGTTTTTCAAAATGGGAAGGAGTGAAGCTTTCTCCACCCCATTTTTCTTCCCCAAGCAATTCTAAACATCCCAAGGCTACGACAGTGCATGAAACCAGTAGCTCTAGGTCCTCATTTGCACCTTTTTGCCTTCATTTGTTGTGTTTTGGCTCATCCCTACAAGTAAGTGCACTTTCCCTTGATTCTTTGGCTCTCCATTGATGTGTTTTAGTGCTCTAATTGTCTATGTTTGGCAAAATCTGTGAGACAATGTATGTGCAAATCTATGGTTGTTTGTTTGGATTAAGGGGTTGTAGGGGATGGCCATAGGCCTATTTTGAATTTTGAGATGAATGGGCATGTCGCATTGCCCCTGTTCCTCATTTTTTCATGTCTAAACATGCGCCCACCAAGTGTTCGGTGAAATGCCTCAATGGCATTTGCGCGTGGAACGAATTAGTACATATATGGCTGCCATTTTGATTGTGTGGACAGTTTGTAGAGGCTAGAGTAAAGTGCCAAAAACATGACTTAGGCCTAGGAATCTAAGCTTTTGGTCTCGAATGTAAAAAAATGCATGAATATAAGAACATGTTTGTGAGTTTTTTTGGCTAGAATTTGAATTTGCTGCCTCATAATGAAACCTTGCACCTAGGTAACATGAAAAATACCTTTCTATAGTGTGTATGTATGCTGGATAGGTAGCATGAAAAATACCTTTCAATAGTGTGTACGTATGTTGGATAGGTAGCATAGGAAATGCCTTTCAAAAATATGTTGGATAGGAGGCATAGAAATGCATTTTAAAATAAATATATGTATATATGTTGGATAGATAACAAAAATGCCTTTCAAGATATGTATATGTGTTGAATATATAACATGGAAATCCCTTTCGAAAAAATGTGTGTATATGACAGTAGGTAATATGAAACTGCTTTTCAAAAGAATGTATATATACATGTGGTTATGTATCATAAGTTTTTTTTCACAAAAAAAGATATATGTGTAAATGCATGTATATAGGTATGTATCATAAAATAGCGCGTTCCCCAATGTGATTGTTTTCTAAATTGCATGTTGATGCTCACACCATTTAAGTGTTGTTTGGCTCTTGTTTGTAATGATTGGTATTTCCTTGCAAACTAACTTTGCAAGTGTGTCCTCGTAGGGAAATGGCTCCAAAGAAGCTTCCAGCTAAGAGGTCTAGGAAAGATGCCACTGGAGAAGGTTCCAGTGCGGCCCCACTAGTGGACATGGAGTTTGATAGACACAAGTGGGTCATTCCTCAAAGAGAGAAGAGTCCAGCTGAGGGACAGAGAGTATACTGAGTTTCAAGAGGAGATTTCCCAGAGGCAGTGGACTCAGCTGGTGTCACCCATGGCTAAGTACGACCCAGAGATAGTCAGGGAGTTTTATGCCAATGCATGGCCTATAGAGGAGGGAGTTAGAGAAAAATGCTCCTGGGTGAGAGGCCAGTGGATCCCCTTTGATGAGGATGCCATTAATCAGTTTATGGGGCATCCACTGGTCTTGGAGGAGGGCCAACACTGTGAGTTTAGCTAGAAGATGAGTCAGGCCTCAGGCTCCGATAAGGAGGCTATCAGCCAGTTGTTGTGTGTTCCAGGGCAGGATTTTGCCCAGAGCGTAGCGGGAAGAGAGGTGCAGATCATGCGTACCAGCATGACCACCCTCACACAAATTTGGATGATGTTGCTGCTTGGTAACATTCTCCCCAACGACCATAACTCAGACCTCCTCCTGCTGAAGTGTCAGCTGGTCTACACCATCCTGACTCAGGTGAGTGTACATATTTCCCAGTTGATCTCAGATGCTATGTATCAGTTTGCAGGGATAGCGCCTCCTCGACACCCAGTGGACCTGGAGAGGTCCAATAGGGCCCTAGGGTTTCCTGCTTTGATCACAGGCCTGTGCCAATTCTATGAAGTGCCGGTCAACCCCAACAAGCTTATCCGGCCTCCCATCAGTAGAGCCTTCATTGAGAAATACTGCATGCCCAGGTATGTGCAGGGTCAGGCGCCACAGCAGCCAGAGGAGGACCAGCAGCAGCCAGTTGCAGATGCACCATTGCCACCTCTATAGGAGACACCATCCCTAGGGTCTATCTCTGCCACTTGTGGAGGATAGAACTCCAGATGAACACATACATGCAACATGTGACTAGCCAGCAGGCGGCTAATCACAGGAGGCAGGTGCAGCTGAATGAGACATTTTACCGGTACAATATGCACCAGTAGAGTCAGGACCCCAATCCTTTCCCTTGGCCTACTCTCGAGCAATTCGGGGCCACCGTTGCCTGGCCCAGAGATGAGGCCAATTTTGAGACACAGGCAAGACCCACAGGGACCCCTGGGGACGACGAAGGAGTTGAGGAAGATGACGATATGGCTGATGTGCTGGATTTCTTCACTTGAGGAGGCAGAGTCACACGGCTGGGTTGCCAAAAAGAGTGATTTCGTCTTTATTTGATGTTATTGTTTTCAGTTGTTATTTTGTTATCTCATTCTAGTAAAACTGAACTTTGATGTTATTGTTTTCAGTTGTTATTTTGTTATTTCATTGTGATAAAACTGAACTTTATGTTATTTCTTTCAGTTATTGGTTATCTCAGTTTGACTAATTTTACTGCTTCTAGCATATTGTCGTATGTACTTTGCGATGGTTTGTCTGAAACACCAAAAAAATAGGGGGGTCTTGTGTATTTTCATTCGCACGCCTTGTATTCCTTTAGATAAAATGTAATCTCGGTTACCTACTTTTCCCGGGTTACAAACCTTTTCTAAAAAAAATTTTGCTTGAAAGAAATTGATTGAAAGAAAAAAAGCTAAGAGAAAGAAAACTAAAAAGTCAACGTGCTTTTTAAAGAAAAAAAATGACCGCCAGTTTTCCTTTGGGAAAATTCACGGATCAGGACATAAAAAGATTTTTGAAAAAGAATGAATGTGCAACTAAAGGGTGAGGACAATGAAAGAATTTCTCGAATGCCAAAATAGGTTCGGATATTTGCATGATTTGATAAAAGAACAATCCTTGAAACACTGGTTCGATCTAAGTGGGGAAACAAACCCTAAGCCTTAGTGTTTACATGGCCACAAAGCTTTATGTTTGGGTGCCCACATGGATGTGTGCATGAATTTCTAATCATTATCGTTATATGCATGTCCTGGAAATGATTTGGGGCATTCCCTTATTCCTGAGCCACCTGTGAAACAAACAGCCCGACATACATCATGTCTCGCCACTTGGAGGCCTTTTGAGCCAAACATCAACTTTTGGCCATAACCTTGGCCTAGGATGGAAATTTCCAACCTTACCCTCGGAAGAGAGAACAAACGAATCTTCCCAAACGAAGCTTCTTTTACCTTGGGTTATAAGTGTGAGTCCAGAGAAAAGAAAAGAAAAAGAAAGAAAATCAATTGATCAAAGATTGAAGAAAAGCAAAAGAAAAGAAAAGAAAAAGAAAGGTTCGTGGAACCCGACAATGTTTGAACGATGTGCAGAATTGTCAGAAAGAAAGAAAATAGTAACAATGACTTGGTTAAAACCTGAGGGATGCGTCATGTAATCACCTGCTTAGTTACAAACCAGATCTTTGTGTTTGCTCTTGTTCCGTGTTGACCCAAAGATAAAAAAGTAAACAAAAAAGGAAAAGGGCCAGAACACCCAAAAGCAGATTCCCCACCAAAATCCAACTTCCTAAAAAATATTGTTGATGGGAAATGACTTACAAAGTCAAATCATGACATGTCTGTGGTTCGGAATTAGGATGAAACACTTGCCTGTGTGAGATTTTATACACTATGAGCGGTTTTCCTCTATTTTCAATTGGACCCAGTGCTTTCTTCTAATGTTCTTTTAGAGATGAAATGCAAATGTCCCAAGTCTCATTTGTGGTTATGAGAAATTCTATCAGCATGTTTTCCTTCCCCTGTAGTCACATTATTTTTCTTCAAAAATACATGTTTCTCTGATCGGTTTGGAGGTTTGTTTCTTTGCTAAGCGTGTTTGTGTTTTACTGAAAGATTTTCAAAGACTATTAAAGTCTTCTTTGCCTTCCAGAGACAATCAAGTTCGTTGGCACACACAGACAAATTATGTTCATCTGCCACTTTTTGAATACTTCAATGTCTTTCGAGAAAGACTAGTAATATTAAAGTCTTCTTTGCCTTCCAGAGACAATCAAGTCCGTTGGCACGCAGAGAAAAATTATGGTCATCTGCCCCTTTTCGAAGACTTCAATGTCTTTCGATCGAGACTATCACAGTCTCCTTTTCCTTCCAGAGACTATCATGGTCATCTACTTTTGTTGTTTTCAAGACTATTATAGTCTACTGTGCTTTACAGAGACAATCAAGTCTGTAGGCATGTGGAGAAATCATGATAATTTGCTTTTGTTGTTTTCAAGACTATTACAATCTTCTTTGCCTTCCAGAGACAATCAATTCCATTGGCATCCGGAGATAATCATGGTCATCTGCTTTTATTGTTTGCAAGACTATTAAAGTCTTGTTTGTCGTCCGGAGACAATCAAGTTCATTGGCACGCAGAGACAAATTATGGTCATCTGCCTCTTTTTGAAGACTTCATTGTCTTTCGATCAAGACCATTACAGTCTCCTTTTCCTTCCAGAGACAATTAAGTCTGTTGGCATGCAGAGACAATCATGGTCATCTGCTTTTGTTGTTTTCAAGACTATTACAGTCTCCTTTGCCTTCCAGAGACAATCAAGTCCGTTGGCATGCAGAGACAAATTATCGTCGTCTGCCCCTTTTCAAAGAATTTAATGTCTTTCGATCAAGACTACTAAAGTCTTCTTTGCCTTCTAGAGACAATCAATTTCGTTGGCACGCAAAGACAAATTATGGTCATCTACCCCTTTTCGAAGACTTCAACGTCTTTTGACAAAGACTATTAAAGTCTAATTTGCCTTCTAGAGACAATCAAGTCCGTTGGCATGCAGGGACAATCATGGTTATCCGCTTTTGTTGTTTTCAAGACTATTATAGTCTCCTTTGCCTTCCAGAGACAATCAAGTCCATTGGCATGCAGGGACAATCATGGTCATCCACTTTTGTTGTTTTCAAGACTATGACAGTCTTCTTTTCCTTCTAGAGACAATCAAATCCATTGGCTTGCGGAGACAATCATGTTCATCCGCTTTTGTTGTTTTCAAGACTATTACAGTCTTCTATGCCTTCCAGAGACAATCAAGTCCGTTGGCATGCGAAGACAATCATGGTCATCCACTTTTGCTGTTTTCAAGACTATTAAAGTCTTGTTAGCCGTCTGGAGACAATCAAGTCTGTTGGCACGCAGAGACAAATTATGGTCATCTGCCTCTTTTCGAAGACTTCATTGTCTTTCAATCAAGACCATTGCAGTCTCCTTTGCCTTCCAAAGACATGGCATGCAGAGACAATCATGGTCATCCGCTTTTGTTGTTTTCAAGACTATTACAATTTCCTTTGCCTTCCAGAGACAATCAAGTTCGTTGGCATGCAGAGACAATCATGGTCATCCGCTTTTGTTGTTTTCAAGACTATTACAGTCTTCTTTGCCTTTTTGAGACAATCAAGTCTGTTGGCATACGGAGACAATCATGGTCATCCGCTTTTTTTTTTTTGTTTTTAAGACTATTACAGTTTCTTTTGCCTTCCAAAGACAATCAAGTCCGTTGGCATGCGGGGACAATCATGGTCATCTGTTTTTGTTATTTTCAAGACTATTACAATCTTCTTTGCCTTCTAGAGAAAATCAAGTCCGTTGGCATGGAGAGACAATCATGTCTTCCACTCTTTATCTTTTCAAAGGTTATCAGAGTCAGTCATTAAGACTTTGATGTCTTCCTTACTTTGCAAGACCTTCAAGATCTTGTGTTGATATACCTAATGTCTCTTATGCCTTTTCTTTTGACAGGTTTCGCTGTTTGGGCTTTCACTAGTGGTCGGTCAGAGGGTGAGATCGCTTGAACGAAATTAGTGTCTTTATCTTTACTTCCCTTTTATCTCCAATAAAAGATAAGTAAAGAGGGGCAACTATCATACCCTAATTTCATCCGAGGACGATCGTTTGCCAACATTTGGATTCTTACCGGCCGAATTGAGCTACTTAACACTAATTGTCATGCAATTCATAGGGTTTTGTGACATTTTGGAAGGAAATGCGCTTCCATAACGTTTCCGTGGTCGATTCCGTGATCGTTCTTCATCGTTCTTCATCCGTTCTTTGTCGTTCCTCATTTGTCGAACGGTTAGTTTTCTATTTTGAAGCTTTGAATTCATTCTATGCACCCTTAGGGGTCCATCCTTGCTTTGCATGTCTTCATCTTCAATCTTCTACCATCGGTGATCTTTTCCATTATTTTAAATGAGTTTCAACCGATCGTTTAAGCTGTAATCTCGCTTAATCAATGTTAAAATAAAATTCAACCGATCATTTGTGTTGTACCCTCGGTTAATCATCAAAAAATAAGTTTTAACCAGTCATTTACTTTGAAAGTTCTCTTTTAATGAGTTGGAAAATAACCAAGTGAAACCAAAGCTAAAATCAACTCATAATCAAGCTTTTGTCCACAAGAAAATCGCTTGAATCCGTTCAAAGGTCCAACGCCTTAACAGTCCTTTTTTACTTTTATCGATTAAAACGGACCGTTTAGAATTCTAAAATCAATTCTCCACATAACTTTCTCACTTTTTAAAGAACTATGTAGGTCTGAGTTCCTCATCGCAATTGACAATACGTAAGAGCAAGAGCCCCGCTCTTGTCGACCCCAAAAAGATAAAAGCATATAAAAGGGAAAATAAAATAGAGATTGAAGTCATGATTTTGCGCATTTGCTTAAAGGTTGTTGTCCCTTGTGATGGACGCGTGGGGTGCTAATACCTTTCCCGCACGAAAATGACTCCCAAACCTTTTATTCTCAAAATTCGTAGGCCTCTTTTGGTTTTTCTAAAACATTTTCCTCAAATAAACGTTGGTGGCGACTCTGTGCATTTTCCTTCCTTAGAAGACGCACCCGTGAGTCTCACGTCGCTCTCCCGCCGAAGGGTAGGTAGCGACACTAGGTTTCTGGTTGAAGCCTCAGTATTTCTTTGATTTGTCAATAAGGCTTGCATGAAATTCTACAAGGTGTCTTCAAGCTTTGACATCCTTTCATGTACAAGAGGAAAATTTGCTTGTTGTTGATAAGAAGGTTGTCTATTGGAAGAATCTGCTTCTTGTCTTTATTGGAGAAATTACTTGGTCTTCCTTGATTGCTCATGTAGTTGACCTCCTTCTCTTGGAGAGAACATTGACCATTTGGATGATCACCTCCACAAAAATCTCATCTAAGACTTTGAGTTTGAACCTACATGAGCAAAATGTAATTGTTGTGGAAGTTTGGCCATTTGCTTTGTCAAAGACTCAATCTATTGTGTTAAAATTTTATTTTATGCCAAGATAGCATCATGAGTTGTGAGATCCAACACTCTTATTTTCTGTATTGACTGCCTAATATGTTGAGCTTGGTGATCAGTTGAAGCAAAAACATCAATTATCCTTATGGCTTGTTCAACATCTTCAGACATCATTGTTTCACCAGGGGCTGCATCCATAATAATCTTAGTTTCCTACCTTAGACCATTGCAAAATATGCTTAGTTGGGCATCAAAACTATGATTAGGAAATTTCCTCAATAATAATTTGAATTGCTCCCTGGCTTCACAAAAGAGTTCTTCTGGTCCTTGTTTGAATGTAGAAATATCTGACTTTGCACTGATATACCTGGATGGAGGGAAAAATCTATTCAAGAACTTTTCATCCACTACGCTTTAGCTTGTCAAACTTTGATTAGGATGAGATTATAACCATTCTTTGGCTTTCCTTGTTAAAGAGAATAGGAATAACCTAAGGTACACAACCTCCTCTTTACCTTCAGGAATGCCCATTGTGCCACACAGTTCATAGAAAGTAGATAGATGAGAATATGGATCCTCATGATCCACGCCTGCAAACTGATGTGCACTGATTAAACTTAGGAAAGTTGGCTTCATCTCCACAGCAAACATTAAAGGGAGAAGCTATGCTAGAGAAATGTCTTGGTCCTTGTTGCATGGCAAAAGATATATAGACCTACTCTATTTACACTAATTATTATCTACTAATCTATCTACACCTAATAAAATCTATCTACAATTATCTATGACTATTTACAATTATTTACTAGTCTTTTTACAAATATTTACAAGTTATTAATCAAATAAAAATTAAAATTCATTAATTCCCCAGCAACGGTGCAAAAAACTTCTTAGGATTTTATTTCACGTTAGATTCAACTTAGAGGTCAAGTGTAACATAATCATGAAATAGTAATTGAACTATCATCCATGTCGTCTTCCAAAGGAATAAAGGAGGGATTTCATGTAATTATTTAAATAAGAACTAGGTTTTTTTATTTTTGTTTTGTCATTGTCAAGAAATAAATAAAATAAAATAATTGCAAAAAAAATAATTAAGTAAAGATAGAAATACTAGACTTGGATGTGACGTCAATCTTGATGAATGAATGTCTAGGTTTGGACTTGCAATATGCCCGATCCATTCTAACTTTACAATTCTATACTCATCTCTCTTGCTCATTCCTAATTCACTAAGGTATTCTACCCTTAGCTCCTTCATTGTCACAAATTCTAAATTACTTGTCTGATACTCAATCCCTTGGACATATCGACACAAACAATCAACATTGATGGTCGAGAATTAGCGAGGCTTAACTAGGATTATTCTAGTTGTAGAGATAATCCCAATTAAGTACTTGATTCATGTTCAGGTTCAACAAGGCTTGCCAAAGCGCAAGTCAATAGTTGAATTCATCTATAAGATGACCAATAAAATAAAAGCATTAAGTACAAAAACAAATAAAGACTCAAGATGAAATATTGAATTTATAGAATTAAAGCAAAACAAGGTTCATCCTTTCCTCTCCTAGGTGGAAGGAATTGCACTTAGAAAAATAATACAATGAAACTTAGAGTGCCTAATGGAATAATGGAGGCATCTAGTAGGTGGAAGTCTAAAATATAATTCTAAGAATTGCTCGGGACATCTACACCGTTACAATGAATGTCTAGCCTCATATTTATAGAATTATAGCTAGGTTTAATTAAGGAGATAGTCACAAGAAATTACAACCAAATAATATTTCTAATTTATTCAAGTAATTATGTTCTTCTTTATTTATCCTTGAAAAATATCTTGCTCTTGATTTTCCTAGCTTTTATCTTCAATTTTTACAATTTCTCCTGGTAAATCTTGTTGCTAATTTTGGGCCTATTGAACTCTAGTGCTTAAGCGAGAGATTACTCACTTAAGTGAGACAATTCGAATTTTGAGTTTTGGTCTTTGTTTGTTGGTGCTTGAGCGAGCTTCTGGGCACTAGAGTGAGCTCTTTCTAGAAGGACCTATTTTTGCTGAAAAACTATTAAAAATAAATAAAACATAAAATTATACCTAAGACAAAGTAAAAATTGAATTTAAAGCTAATTTTATTCAAAATAAGGCATAAAGTTAACTAAAATGCCAAATAAATGTCACAAAATGCATATGAAAATTCGGTAAATTTGACGTTTATCACACATAATGGTGTGAAAAATCAAGTTATTTGAATTCTGTACTAATCTTTGTTGAAAAGACAATGCACTGAAATTTGATTTCCAGTAGCAAATTCGAAGGAATGTAACAATTGTGCTGGTAATTGATATGCATACTTAGCTTTTGCACCTAAACTACATAGCAATTATCTCATTTATTCTGTTTTAATGTTGTAGTTGATCCAAAAATATTGGAATTTAGGGTTCTTTTGGATTTTTAGCTTAAGAAAGTTAAAGTTAGTGAATTTGATAGTGTTTTAGAATCTGGTGGTTTCTCAAGTCAGTGCACACATGTAGGTTCAATGCATTGTCACTTACGCCAGTTGTACTGTGCATAATTCTTAACAACATATGTAGGCTTATTACCTGATAACTTTCTGAAAAACATGACAGTGCAACATTTCTGAGGTGGTTAAAAGGGGCACTATTCCATTGGACCAAGGGAGTTCGTCTAGGATAGTTTTCTGGAGTCAAAAGCCACTTTGGGGAGTTCCTCTTCTTCCATTTTCTTTGTTTCTTCTTCTAATTTTGGGTCTCTCATGGACATGAGAGGCTAACTTACCCATTGTTTGGGGCTTGGATATCTAAAGCATTGTGGTGTAATGATCTCTACTATTGATTTAATGTTATTTCACTAATATTGCTTCCTTTCTATGTTTATTGCTTTCTTTATGGTTTGATCACCCATATACATGTATGTTATAATGTTTTAATCATTTGGAAAATGTTTTCACACTAAGAACTTGAAGGAAATTCTAAGTAATCCATATCTAGGGTTGAAATGGTGTTGGTTAGCCTTATTTATGCATCTTTATTCTTAAATCAAGTAGATTATTTGGTGAAGGCAATAGTTGGAATAGCTTTGGATGGTAAAAAATCTTTAACATTACATCAAGAGTATTTTTGGTGGGCCAAGCACCCAACACTTCTACACAAATTTGCACCAAGTTGTCATTCTCTACACCCAAAGTGTGTGTTTTTCTTATCTCTTGAACCTTGCTTTGTTTTTATGTCTTTTATTACTATTTAACTTTACATTTCTGCACTTTTATTCTAAAATATCAACTTTTCTTCATTCCTTTGCTTAAAATTTAGTATATACAAACTCCGAGTCCAGTCAAAGTCCCTATGGATTTGACACTCAGACTTACTATTTATTACTACTTGTACGAATTTGTACATTAACTTTTTGGCAAGCATATCAACTCATACAAGTAGTAATAAATGGTAAGACCGATTGTGTCGAGTCCACAAGAATTAACAACAATAAAGAGGATCTTTTTGTGAGTTTTCTACTTTCATTTCTCATTACTAGTTTTTTGGAAACTATATATATATATATATATATATATATATATATATATATATATATTGTAGCCTTTTCACACTATGTGTTGCTTTCTTACATCCCTGTGCAAGGTCTTACAAAGATAACTTCACCAAATTTGCCTCAACCCATAAGTGATGCTATCCTATTCCTTAAGGTAAGGTGAACATAATTGCATTTCAATTCAGGGTTTAAGAAGAAAGTTCATTCGTTGTGTTAGGCTCAAAGGGTTACAAGGGATTCATCATTCATTACACACAAAGGTTGGCTTTTTGGCTAAGCGACTAAAAATAAAATAAAACCAACAAGGCCTTGATCATGTCCACATCATGTATGCACTCAAAAAGTTCAAAGAATCATGTTAAACCAAGAAAGCAAAACTAATTGCTCCCTCACAATAAAGATGGACACAACTTACACTGGTAGCATGAAGCATTTATCTTTTCTTTCACAAGTTTTTGTCATACAAGCTAACCAAGTTCACTCAAGCATGTACCAACATACTTAAACTAAACCAACAAACTATGATGCCAAGTTAAAAAATAAATTTAAAATTGTAGAATTTTAAAGGAAGTTTAGAAATGCAAAAAAATAAAAGATGTCCAGAGATAAGACGACCTCAATCGTGAGTAGGCCATGGGTCCCATGCTCCTTGAGCAGCACTAACATCAACAACATAGTCGTCATCTACTTTAGCCTCTGTAGCATCAGCAGCAGCTCCGGAGTTCCAGTAGTTCAAAAGGCAGCACCCCACATGAAAGAGGAAGGATTGTTCCAAGGCCATGAGACTCGCTCTAGGAAGTCCTCTGGTGTCATGACTGGCTATTGCAATGATAAATGATGAACGTTCTGCATGAGTTAGTATTGCCCCTGATGAATATAACGACCCGCCTCATCACTACGATATCACGTACTATAAAATGTGACATTTCAATTTTTAAGTGAAAGCTCCATTAATTTGATTATGAAAAAGATGGTAAATTTTCCGTGATGTACATTCATCAAACAACACACAAACACGTGAACAAATACATAGACACACACACACACATATATTACACCACTACACATCTTTCAAATGTCAAAACATAATTCAGTTTTTACACATATCTAAACTTGGGACTTACATGCCCAATCAAAAAGAGTCAAGGAACCAACTAAGGAAGAGTTCATAACAAAACACAACTCTCCCCCAAAATAAATTCCAACGTTATCACGTCAGCTTGGCAGCTTCAACAAAAGACTTCCCTCCAAGTCACCTACTGCTGCTCAGCTACTCCCACGAATGAAAGTTCATGATCATCACAGGCACCAATCACACAGTACAAAAATTGCAAGGTGAGTTTATTATAAAAGATCAACAAACACCAAAAGACAATGATTAACAAGAATACAATAACAATAACCACAATCATTCTCAATAACCCATCGGTTCAATGTACACTTAATAAACTAGTCATCAACTTTTCCATAATTCAAATCAATTATGCTCAGAATGATGCATGTACCTGACTCAACTCTAAAATGCAATGAGGTACCATTTATTAGGAAATAGCCTAAGTGTGTCCACATGAAACTCTCACTTAGGAAAACTAGGCAGCAAGTGTCGATGACACCTTGTCGTGCGCATGTAACTCCCCATCCCCCCATGGTGATCAACTTGAGTCTCAAGTTCCAAACTGAGTGACATGCTCCCAAGTACAAGTATTTTTCCTCATGAAAAACTACAAGTACTAACTGACAAAGTTTGTACTATTTCCATGCAATATGAAGTATGAAACATGAGCACCATCAATGCACTGACCATGGATAGTTAAAGATTCTAAGCCACCCCCTTCTTTCTCCAAGGATGCTTAAAACCCTCTATTTCCCCCTCTAGGGATATCCAACATGGTCACCACACCCCCCATGTACATACACAACATAGATCATCACAATAACATCATCAACATCAACATCATCTCATCTCAATGTCATTATCAACATCAACACCATCTTATCTCAGTATGATTATCAACATCAACATCATCATCAACATCACAAGCAATCACATTCCACATACATACATATAAATTCATGCCCGAGATTCACATTCCTCAGGTCTTTAGGCAACATAAACCTCATACAACAACAATCCATAATGTCACGAGACTCATATTTTTAAGCAAAATTCTAAATTAAAAAGGAGAACTACGGTATTCAAAACAAACTCTTATGCCCATTTAAAATTTAATAAAGAAGTAAATAGAAGAACATATATAAAATGTTGGGCAAAGTCCCCTCTATAATTAAGACTTTTCCCAAAATTCCAATTAGTACATGTCGCAACCTACCCTTCGGCGGGAGGGCGACGCGTGACTCGCGGGATGCGTGTTCCACGAAAGGAATACGCGCGGAGTCGCCACCAACGTTTATTTGAGGAAAACGTCGGAAAAACCGGAAAAGACGCGATCTACGAACTTTTAAGTGAAAGGTTCGGGAGTTGTATTTACGCATGGGGAAGGTATTAGCACCCCACACGTCCGCCCCAAGGGACGGCAGCCTTTAATCAAATGTGCAAACATGACTTTGATTTTTTATGTTCCCTTTTTATGTCTCTATATCCTTTATACCCTTTTTATATTTTCTCTTTTTGTGGTCGACAAGGGTGTTTCCCTTTGCTCCTACGTATTCCTTAATTTGGGATGAGAAAATCAGACCTACGTAGTTCTTTCTTATCAAGCGATTCTTTACTTAAGTGGTGATCATTTTAAGGCGTTGGACCTTAAAAATGATCCATTTTGCTTAGTGAGAAATTGAAATGACAAACTTCAAAAGCCTATTTTTATGGACGAGCTTGACTAGGCGAATTGATTTTAGCCTTTAGTTTCACTTTAGTTATTAATCAATTCGATTAAGAATGAGAAATCCCAAAGAGAAAACGTCCGATTGATTTTCCGCTTTATTTTACTAAAAGATGTCTTTTTGATTATTATATTATTTTTTACCTCTTTTTGATTTCCAACGTGGTTACGGCACGACCGAACGGTCGGAATTTATTTTAACCGAAGTTAATGGATAATACAATTCAAACGTTCGGTGGAAATTTATTTTATTTTTAAGTTAAGCGAGAAATGACTTAAGTAAAATGGCTTAAGCACGTCAACAGGGGGTATAAAAAGTAAACAAACGAGAATAAAAATGCACGAAACACAATGTGGACCACTACGGGTGCATAGAATGAATCGAAAAGCTTGGTTCGAGGTACTTACCCGTTGAAGATCGAAGAACGATGAAGAACGAATGAAGAACGTCGAAGAACGGTTGAAAGCTTTGCGAGATTCCTCACGGAAAACGTTATGGAAACGTTTCGGAAGCGCCTCGGCTTAGATTTTCTTCACGAAAACAATTTTTCCAAGCAAATTCGAAAGAGAGAGAAGTGCCTAAGGGGCTGAACCCCTTCCTTCTTCACTTCCTCCCCTATTTATAGCAAAATAGGGGAGGTGGTTGCCGCCCAGCTCGCCCAGGCGAGCTCAGCTCGCCCAGGCGAGTAGGGTTGCTTCCTCCAGAAGCAACCGCCTTCTGGAGGAATATTCCGGAGGGCCCAAGTGGGCCTGGGTGCTATTTGCACCCCCGTTTTTACTAAGTACACCCCCCTCTGCTGTTTTTTGGTGATTCTTTTTTCGTAAAGTTACGGAAACTTACGAATTTCGTAACGATACTTGTTTTCTTTCCGTAATGTTACGGAACCTTGCGGATTACATAATCATCCCCTTTTTGACTTACGGAATGTTACGGAACCTCACTTAATTATGCAACGATGCTTCCATTTGATTTCCGGTGTGTCACGGAAACTTACGGATTGTGCATCAATATTTTTTTGGTTTTTCGGCATGTCCTGGAATTTCACAAATTGCCTAATGATGGGTGCCAAGCACCTCACGAGGAACAAAGAATGGTCGCACGTCATCGAGCAAAGGTCCCCGGACGAAATTAGGGTATGACAGTTGCCCCTCTTTACTTGTCTTTTATTGGAGATAAAAGGAAAGTAAAGATAAGACACTAATTTCGTTCCTCTCGATTTGACGAGAGTCGCAGGTGACCATAAAATCTCCACATGCAAATGACTTGTTGTTCCCAAAATTTCACAAATTGCCTAATGATGGGTGCCAAGCACCTCACAAGGACCAAAGAATGGTCGCTTGTCATCAAGCAAAGGTCCCCGAAAATCAGTGTATGACACTAATTTCGTTCCTCTCGGTTAACGAGAGTCGCGGGTGACCATGACTTGTCGCTCCTAGAATTTCACAAATTGCCTAATGATGGATGCCAAGCACCTCACAAGGACCAAAGAATGGTCGCATGTCATCAAGCAAAGGTCCCCGAAAATCAGTGTATGACACTAATTTCGCTCCTCTCGGTTGACGAGAGTCGCGGGCGACCATGAAATTTCCGCATGTAAATGACTTGTTGTTCCCGGAGGAACAAAAGGTGCAGAAGACTATGTCAGCCTCTGCATGCTATCAAGCGTTCTGTCTTACAGATAGCAAAAGAATGTTTATACGGATAACCACTCGGGTATTTCCGCGTATCATCGGGCCCGCCGCCTCTGGATGATACAAGGGTGCAGAATGACCAAACTTGGTCTCTGCTTGTCATCGGGCCCGCCGCCTCTGGATGACAAATGGGTGCGAATAACCGTAAGGTATCTCCGCGTATCATCGGGCCCGCCGCCTCTGGATGATACAAGGGTGCAGAATGACCAAACTTGGTCTCTGCTTGTCATCGGGCCCGCCACCTCTGGATGACAAAAGGGTGCGAATAACCGTAAGGTATCTCCGCGTATCATCGGGCCCGCCGCCTCTGGATGATACAAGGGTGCAGAATGACCAAACTTGGTCTCTGCTTGTCATCGGGCCCGCCACCTCTGGATGACAAAAGGGTGCGAATAACCGTAAGGTATCTCCGCGTATCATCGGGCCCGCCGCCTCTGGATGATACAAGGGTGCAGAATGACCAAACTTGGTCTCTGCTTGTCATCGGGCCCGCCGCCTCTGGATGACAAAAGGGTGCGAATAACCGTAAGGTATCTCCGCGTATCATCGGGCCCGCCGCCTCTAGATGATACAAGGGTGCAGAATGACCAAACTTGGTCTCTGCTTGTCATCTGGCCCGCCGCCTCTGGATGACAAAAGGGTGCGGATAACCGTAAGGTATCTCCGCGTATCATCGGGCCCGCCGCCTCTGGATGATACAAGGGTGCAGAATGACCAAACTTGGTCTCTGCTTGTCATCGGGCCCGCCGCCTCTGGATGACAAAAGGGTGCGAATAACCATAAGGTATCTCCGCGTATCATCGGGCCCGCCGCCTCTGGATGATACAAGGGTGCAGAATGACCAAACTTGGTCTCTGCTTGTCATCGGGCCCGCCGCCTCTGGATGACAAAAGGGTGCGAATAACCGTAAGGTATCTCCGCGTATCATCGGGCCCGCCGCCTCTGGATGATACAAGGGTGCAGAATGACCAAACTTGGTCTCTGCTTGTCATCGGGCCCGCCGCCTCTGGATGACAAAAGGGTGCGGATAACCGTAAGGTATCTCCGCGTATCATCGGGCCCGCCGCCTCTGGATGATACAAGGGTGCATGTCACATGACCTCAGGGTCAATATGACAAAGATTATGGGGCGGCCGACAAAAGCAAGGCTCTTGCTCCTACGTATCCTCCAATGAGGAACTCAGACCTACGTAGTTCTAGATAACTTGTGAGACTTGAAAAGTCTCCATCGGAAAATGCTGACATCTCCGGAAAGGGCGCAGATGACCATATTGGCCTTTGCTCGTCAATCACACTTGGGGTCACTGAAAGACGAGGTGCGGATAACCGTAAGGTGTCTCCGCGGGCTACCAGCTCTTGAGTCATGGCAACAAAAGGCGGTGTGGTCGACAAAAGCGAGGCTCTTGCTCCTACGTATCCTCCAATGAGGAACTCAGACCTACGTAGTTCTGGACAACTTGTGAGACTTGAAAAAGTCTCGGTGTTTTCTTCGCTAAAATGCAAACATGCTTTAGCAAAGAGACAAATATTCCAACTGATTTAGAGCAGCATATGCTTTTTTGAGTGAAAAACAATGCGTCTACCGGGGAAGGAGAGTCTGCTGATGAAATCTCCCATAACCATAAATGAGATTTTGGATGTTAGCATTTCGTTTTTAAATGACCATTTAGAGGAAACACTGGGTTCGACAAAAATAGAAGAAATCCACTCAAAGTGTATCAATCTCGCACAGGTAAGTGTTTCATCCTAATTCCGAACCATAGATATGTCATGACTTAACTTTGCAAATTATTTCCTATCAAATCAAAAATTACATGTGTGATCATGGATCAATAGGACTTCCCTTGGGAATGGGTTCTTTTGGTGGGTTCTTCTTTCGGCTTTTGTGTGTTTTTGGCTTTGGATTTTTCTGGCTTTTTTTCTGTTTTTTTTTGTTTAGTGCGGGGCGAGAAAAAAAGGTCGCTAGCGCACGGGATTTTGGTTGGTAATTAAAGGGAGAAGACCATTTTAGGTCGTGGTTTCCTTTCCTTCCTTTTTTGTTCATTTGGTGACAATTCTGTATTGTTCAGATATTGTCCGGTCCAAAGACCTTTCTGCACATTTCTTCTAGTTTCTTTCGATCCTTGATCAGGAGCTTTCTTTCCTTCTTTTCTTTTTTTTTCTTTCTCCCATTCTTTGATTGGGAATTTTCTTTCTTTTCTTTTTGCTTTCTCCCACTCTTTGATTGGGAATTTCCTTTCTTTTCCTTTTTTGCTTTCTCTTTGATTGGAAATTTTCCTTCTTTTCTTTTTGCTTCCGAGGGTAAGGATTGACATTCTCACCCTAGGTCAAGGTTTATGGTGAGTCAGGATTTTGGCTCAAGGTTTGTAGAATGGCTAGACATGATACATGTCGGGGTTTGGTTTGGTTCAAGGATAAAAGGGATGCCCCACATTATTTCCATGACACAAAATGCAAAAATGATGATTTGGAAACTTTATGCAAAACTGGCCACGCATGCACCTATGTGGACACTCAAGTGTCAAACTTTTATGGTCATGTGATGCTAGGGCTCAGGATTCATTTCCTCTATTTTAGTCAACCCAACGTTTCCAAAATATGTTCTTTTATCAATTTGTGCATTCATCCGAGTCCATTTTGGGCGTCTGGGAAAATTTTCACAGCATTCACCCTTCAGGTGCATACACATTTTTTCAAAAACTAGTTATGATCAGTGAATTTTTCCAAAGAAAAGTTGGAAGTCATCTCTTTTCAACAGCATGTTGGTTTTTCAGCTTGACAACTTATTTTTTTCTTTTTTCTACCTTTTTCCTTACTTGCCTTTTTTTCTTATTTGCTCTCTTTTTCTTTTCACTTTCTTTTCTTTTCTATTTCATTTTCTTTCCTTTTCTATTTTTATTTTTATCATGATTTTTTTTGTTTATTTCACCTATATACTTTTGGACGATGTTCCTAAACGAAGAACTCTACACGGTTCCAGAATTTCAAACATCATTGATAGTAGTGATATATAAATACTAACGCAACAATCTAAACAAAAATGTATGCGCTGTACAAATGACAATCGAAACAACAAAAACAAACGTTAGTCTCTCAAGTCAAAACAATAACAGAGAATAAAAATGACAAAAGAAATATGAAAGAAAACATGAATCTGGGGATCTCCCAGTCACGTATCTCCACTCCCTCCCAAGAAGTCAAGCAAATCGGCCATCTCCTCATCCTCGTGGGCTTCTTCTCCATCGCCGGGAGCTTCTGGGGGTGCCTCTCCTGCTTGGGCCTCGGGCCAATCTCCGGGCCATGCAACCTCTGCCCTGAACTGGTCTGGAGTAGGGCATGAAAAAGAAGCGAAGCCCTGGCTCTGCATGCTAAGGCTCATCTGGTACAGACAATCATGGGTCCGTACATGTGCTCGGTGGTTGGCCGCCTGCTGGCGAACCAAATGCCGTAAATACTGCTCCATGTCAAATGCCCCAGCCTGGCCAGCCTGATGAGGTGGTGGGGGCGCGCCTGCGGCCTGTGGAGCATCACCTTGAGCCTGTCTCTGGGTACAGTACTTCTCAATAAAAGCCCGGGTGATGGGCGGCCGAATCACCTTGGTAGGTGCAACGGGGACTCTGAACGACTGGCAGAGTCCTGTGATCAGTGCGGGGAATCCCAGGGCCCTGTTGGACTTATCTGGGTCCAAAGGGTGCCTAGTGGGCGCCATACCTGCAAAAATATAGATGGCATCAGCGATCAACTGAGCCACATGGATGCTCATCCGTGACAGGATGGCGTACACCAGCTGGCACTTAGGCATGGGGAGGTCGGAATTATGATCGGTGGGCAGGATGTTGCTGAGGAGCAACGTCATCCATATTTGGGTCAGGGTGGTCATGTTGGTGCGCATGATTCGCACTCGCCTCCCTGCAGCAGTCCGGGCAAAATCCTGCCCCGGTATACATAGCAGCTGGGCGATGGCCTCCTCATCGAACCCATCAGACCGGTTCCTCCTCTGGCCATACTCGCATTCCTGGCCCTCTTCCAACACCATCGGATATCCCAGGAGCTGGCTGATAGCGTCGGCATCGAACGGGATCCACTGACCCCTAACCCAGGATCTCATGTCACGCACGCCCTCCTCTGTTGGCCAAGCATTGGCATAAAACTCAAGGACTATTTCTGGATCAAACTTGGCCATAGGAGTAACCAGTGGTGCCCACCGCCGGCGCCCTATTTCCTCCTGAAAATCAGTATACTCGTCGTCCCTGAGCTGGACGCGTCGCTCCCGGAGAAACGACCATCCCTTGATGGCTTCGAAGCGCTGCTGGTGTACAGCGCTCCTAAAGCGGTGACTGTCGTACTCCGGAGCGGAACTAGTTCCTTCGGCCGCCTTGTCCTTCCTGGACCTCTTTGAGGCAAGCTTCCTCGGGGCCATTCCTGCGAAGGCAAACATTTGGAAAGTTAATTTTACCAGTGGGACACTACTTTTAAAGCAAAAATGGCATATAACCTCCTCTCATAAATACAAACATCAATGTAAATTTAGAGCAAGCTTATGCGCATATTTCCTTACGAACGTTCTCTTGCACAAGACATTCTATTAACTAAGAAAAATGCACCCATATACAATCAAGGCAGCTTCGTTACCTAGATTATTTACACGTACTTCCAAGGTGTATTTGTTACTTACATCACACACATCTCCTTGGCTAAATTTACATATATGCATACTCAAAACATTTTGGGGTACCAAAAATTGCACATGTGCACATCTTGGTATTTCTAATACCTATACATACACAAACTTCATGATGAATCTTGACTATCTACACAATAAGGTGCTACATTTCATGCTCTTTTCAAGTTTTTGCTACCTAAAGCCGCATGCAAATTCAAGTATATTTTCCTTTGCTGACTAAAATTGTATTCAAATTAAAGGGTATACATTTTTTTGTAATGTATTTTCTTTACATAACATGCAACATATTTATGTATATTTTTTGTGAGACATTTTGACTACCAAAAATTATATGCACATACATCCAAGTATTTTGCTATCATACCCAAAGTGTAAATTGCCAAAGGTATTTTGCTACCTATTCTAAACCTACACATTCATGACGAGCAAAATTCCTAAACATCTAGGCGTAGGGAAATTATTGTAGCGTGGCCCATAGCTGATTGCTGGCCAAAAAGGGTAACTTTACCCAATATGCACTTCCTTTTGTGTTCTTTTTGCATAAAATTTTAGTTTCTAGGCCTAGGGTATATGTGGGGCAATTACTCTAGCCTTTTTCGGGAATGAATACATATTCCAAAAATAGAAAATATGCACAAACCAAAATACCCCATGGGTTGTTTCCTTACAAAAGTCACGCGCTAATGCCACTGAGGCATTTCACCGAACACTTGGTGGGCGCGCGTTTAGGCGTCAATAGCAAGAGAACGGGGACAATGTGGCATGTCCCATTGTTTCAAAATGCATTATAGGCCTAGGGCCATCCCATACCAACCCCTAATTCAACCTAATCAAGCAAGAAAACAAACCAAAATTGCCCCATATATTTGAGCACATTCCCACAATTTAGAGCACCAAAAGGAGACCAAAATACACCAATGAAAAGCTAGAAAGCTTAGGGATGGAATACTTACTTGTTGGTGATGAACAAAAGCGCAAAACGGAATCAAAAAATGCGAAAAAGGATGACCCTAGGGCTGCAAATTCGTCAATCCCGTGGGTATGGCTTTTGAAAGGGGGGAAACGAAGTTTTTGAATGTAAAAACGCCCCCCCTTTCGTCATTTTTATAATTTGGTGCAGGGGTGGCTCGCCCAGGCGAGCTAACCTGCACTTTTTTTTTTTTTTTTTTTTTTTTTTTTGAGGGGAACATTAACCATGTCCCCTCCCTTCTCATGGATTAGCATTTTGCCTAACTTGAACTTACTTAGGTTAGAATTAGGCGTTGATTACATATTTTATTATTACTCTTTTCCTTTTTAAAACAAACAAATAGTAAAAGAAAGCTGCAAAATACAAAGGATACGGGGCTGCCTTGCAGCGACATTCCCTGCTTGTTTCGCACAGAGAAGGGCAACGATCGGTCGGTCGTGACCCCATCCCCGCTTGCGTTCATCCTTAAGTACCTGCAAGTAATAAACAACCAGGTATGGCCAATCTTGGCCGCATCATTACCCTACCTTGATTGGTTTCTGCCGTTCATGTTTTGTCTTCACTCCAGAAGGTAGCCCAAGGTGATCCTGCCCCTGTTTTACCACAACAATATACATGCGTATGCGTATGCGTATGCATGAATGTTTTCAAACGCAGAAAATTTAGGGAAAGTTGGTTCAGGTTCAATTCTAATTAAGCGCTTGGGGGATCCCATGAACTGAGCAGAAGGGCTCAGGCGATCACAAATTAACGCAAGGTGTGAAACTAACGTGAGGACTAAAAGCCTCAAATCCATGTTCATCTCTTTGAAAGATCGTAACAAGAGATACAACGGACCGGAAATCCCTGGGGGGAAATCTAGAAAACGCATAAAGATAGAGAACATGCAGCGACATCCTTAATTGCCCCAGCTTCTAAGCATAATATTGTTTGACGACATCAGAGTTCACGGGTGAAGGTAGCTCTTCGCCATCCATGTTGGTAAGCACCAGGGCTCCTCCGGAGAAAGCCCTCTTCACAACAAAAGGCCCTTCGTAGTTCGGGGCCCATTTCCCTCGGTGGTCCTTGACAGCAGGGGACATTTTCTTTAGCACAAGGTCTCCCTCATGGAACCTGCGTAAGCGTACTTTCTTGTCGAACGCGCTCTTCATTCTTTGCTGGTACAAGCGCCCATGACTCATGGCTGTTAAGCGCTTACCCTCAATGAGGTTGAGCTGATCGTAGCGTGTTTGAGCCCATTCGGATTCCTTTAATCCGGATTCTGCCAAGATCCTTAATGACGGGACTTCTACCTCAAATGGTAACACCGCCTCCATCCCATATACCAATGAGAACGGCGTTGCCCCAGTTGACGTTCGCACTGAAGTCCGGTAACCGTGCAACGCGAATGGGAGCATCTCGTGCCAATCCTTGTATGACATGGTCATCTTTTGGATAATCTTTTTGATATTCTTATTGGCTGCTTCCACGGCTCCATTCATCTTTGGCCAGTAGGGTGTGGAATTGTGATGCTGGATTTTAAACTCCTCGCACATTTCCCCCATCATCTTGTTATTCAGGTTGGTGCCGTTGTCCGTGATAATCTTTCTTGGCAAACCATATCGGCAGATGATCTCCTTCTTAATGAACCTGACCACCACATTCCTCGTGACATTGGTATATGAAGCCGCCTCGACCCACTTGGTGAAATAATCTATTGCTACGAGGATGAAGCGATGACCATTCGAGGCCTTGGGCTCAATGGCCCCGATGACATCTATTCCCCACATGGAGAAAGGCCAAGGGGCGGACATGACATTCAGGGGATGCGGTGGGGCATTGACATTATCCGCGAATGCTTGACATTTGTGGCACTTCCTCACATGGACACAACAATCACTTTCCATGGTAAGCCAGTAATAACCTGCTCTTAAGATCTTCCTGGCCATAGCATGCCCGTTGGCGTGCGTTCCAAACGAGCCCTCATGGACTTCCTCGATCATGTGATTTGCCTCCTTGGCATCCACACATCGCAGGAGTGTCATGTCGTGATTTCTCTTATACAGTGTGCCTCCGCTCATGAAGAAACTGGCTGCCAACCTCCTCAATGTCCTTTTATCGTTGTCGGCAATCTCTGGCGGGTATTCTTTGCTTACGACATACCGCTTGATGTCGTAATACCAAGGCTTTCAGTCCCGTTCCTCTTCCACTTGGCAACAATGTGCGGGTTTGCCACGACACTGAAATTCAATGTAGGGTAGGTCCCCGTGCGGTGTTAGCTGGAACATAGATGCCAACGTAGCAAGTGCATCCGCCATTTGATTTTCCTCGCGGGGAACATGATGGAAGGAGATCTCATCGAAAGTCTTAGCCAATTCCTTGATGTAGGCTTTGTAGGGTATCAGCTTGGGATCTCTAGTTTCCCATTCCCCTCTCAGCTGATGGATTACCAACGCTGAGTCGCCGTACACCTTGAGTAGTTTGACATCGGAGTCAATTGCTGCCTGGACGGCTAGGGCACATGCTTCATATTCGGCCATGTTGTTGGTGCAGTCGAATCCTAGCCTGGCTGTGAAAGGTACACATTGATTGTCCGGAGAGATCAACACTGCCCCAACGCCATGACCTAGAATGTTTGACGCTTCGTCAAACCATACAGTCCATTTGTCCTGATCTTCGTCCAACTTTTCCTCGAACAAGGCCATGATGTCCTCATCCGGGAATTCCGGATGCATGGGCTGGTAGTCGTTAAGAGGCTGTTGGGCCAAATAATCTGCCAAAGCGCTTCCTTTTATCGCCTTTTGGGTGACGTAGACTATATCAAACTCAGATAGCAAGACTTGCCACCGGGCGATTCGTCCTGTGAGAGCTGGCTTTTCAAAGATGTACTTGACCGGGTCCATTTTGGATATCAACCAGGTAGTATGGCTCAGCATGTACTGCCTTAAGCGATGGGACGCCCATACTAAAGCACAACACGTTCTTTCGAGCAAGGAGTAATTCATCTCACAGGTCGTGAACTTCTTACTTAGGTAGTAAACAGCGCGCTCTTTCTTCCCGGATTCGTCATGTTGCCCCAACATACACCCCATTGATTCGTCCAAGACTGTCATGTACAAAATGAGAGGCCTTCCAGGTACTGGTGGCATAAGCACGAAAGGATTCATTAGGCACTTTTTGATCCTTCCAAAAGCCTCTTGGCAATCCTCATTCCACCGATCAGTTTGGTTTTTGCGCAAGAGTTTAAACAACGGCTCACAAATGGCGGTGAGCTGCGATATGAATCTGGCAATATAATTCAAACGCCCCAGGAAACCTCGGACTTGCCTCTCTGTACGGGGTTCCGGCATCTCAAGGATAGCCTTCACTTTCTCGGGGTCTACCTCTATCCCTTTCTGGCTTACAACGAAACCAAGCAATTTCCCTGATTTGACCCCAAAGGTACACTTAGCGGGGTTCAACCTTAATTGATATTTCTTAAGCCTTTCGAACAACTTCCGCAGGTTGACAAGGTGTTCTTCCTCAGATTTAGATTTAGCAATTATGTCATCCACGTAGACCTCGATCTCTTGATGCATCATATCATGGAACAAAGCTACCATGGCCCGTTGATAAGTTGCCCCGGCATTCTTGAGTCCAAAGGACATCACCTTGTAACAGAACGTTCCCCACAGGGTGACGAAAGTAGTCTTTTCCATATCCTCGGGCGCCATCTTTATCTGATTGTAACCAGAGAAACCGTCCATGAAGGAAAATAAAGCGAAATTGGTCGTGTTATCTATGAGGATATCGATGTGTGGTAAAGGAAAATTGTCCTTGGGACTGGCCCGATTCAGGTCCCGATAATCTACACACATTCGTACTTTCCCATCTTTTTTAGGAACTGGTACGATGTTGGCAACCCATTCTGGATACCGAGCGACGGCCAGAAATCCAGCGTCAAATTGCTTCTTCACTTCTTCTTTTATCTTCAAGGATGTTTCGGGCTTCATCCTCCTCAATCTCTGTTTTACCGGGGAACACCCGAGATTTAGAGGTAATCGGTGCTGCACAATGTCAGAACTCAAACCGGGCATATCTTGGTATGACCAAGCAAAGATGTCTTGGTAGTCTTTTAGCAGGATTATTAATTCTTCACGGATAGGTGCGGTAATGCCTGTACCTATCTTTACTTCCCTCTTTCCACTGCCAATTCCTAAGTCTACTAGCTCTGTTTCTTCTTGATGAGGCCCCATTTCTTGGTCCTCATGGGCGACCATTCTTTCTAGTTCCGAAGGAAGTCCCACATCCTCATCTCCTTCATCTTCCGTTTGATTCATTTCTTGCTCGAAGTTGATAGACGGGTCCCAGGTATTAGTACCTTCGGGGGACTCGTCATCGAATCTGCCGTTTTAGAAAAAGAAGTAAACATGCAAATGAATGAGAATGGGTAGAGACCAGGAACAGATGAAGAAAGATCCTTGTATTATAAATTCAAAAACAAAAGACACAAAGCTTTAACAAAATGAAAACTCTAAAGCCTAGGCCCAACCATAGAGCTTTTAAAACCGTAAAGGTTTACATTATGCTTGTGGCGTAAATGCCGGGGCGTTCCTCCACTCGCCAATTTCCCAGCTGGAAATCAGGAGAGCATGGTCGTACCAAATCCAAAGTACTCGGAATATCATCTTCGCATATCGCGAACGCTTGACCTTTGTCTCCCGAACCCGCACTTATAAAGCTTCTACTTATGTGGTAGGGCGGGCTTCCTTCACCTTCTTGTCTCCAACGCGAACTTTGACCATTGTTCTTCCTTCCCGCGATGCTTCTTTTCATGTCTGCCTGAGTGGGCTTATAGCCTAAACCATACTTCCCACGATTTCCTTGAGTATTTATCAGGCTAGTTATGCCGCTGTTGTTTTTTCCTAAACCCATCCCGGGTTCAAAACCGTTCCCCAACATAACTCGGGCCATCATTACCGCTGCATCGGACAGACAAGGTTGCCCAAAGAGGGAGTCCATGGAGGAAATGCTGACCACCTCAAAAGACTGGAAAGCAGTTTCTAACGATTCTTCTGCGGCTTCCACATAAGGCATGGAGGATGGGCAGCTTACCAAGATATCTTCCTCGCCTGACACGATGACCAAGTGCCCCTCCACTACGAATTTCAGCTTTTGGTGGAGCGTAGACGGCACGACTCCCACTGAGTGGATCCACGGGCGCCCTAACAGGCAGCTGTAGGGGGGGTTAATATCCATTATTTGGAAGGTGACTTGACAGGTGTGAGGGCCTATTTGTACAGGGAGATCGATCTCTCCCCTAACCTCTCGGCGAGTGCCGTCGAAGGCCCGAACCACCATTGAACTTGGTTTTAAGTGGGCAGCATTGAATGGTAACTTGTCCAAAGTGCTCTTAGGCATCACGTTTAAACTGGAACCATTATCGATGAGTACCTTGGCTACGATATGGTCCATACACTTGACTGATACGTGTAAAGCCTTATTATGCCCTCTCCCCTCGGCGGGGATTTCTTCTTCGGCGAAGGCAAGATAATTGTTGGCAGTGATATTGTTGACCAGCCCTCCGAAACCTTCCACCGAGATATCTTGGGCCACATGAGCCTCGTTCAGCACTTTTACTAGCAGAGCCCGATGAGGCTCGGAGCTCATAAGTAACTCCAGCAGCGAGACCCTAGCCGGGGTCTTGTTGAGCTGTTCGATAACCTTGAATTCGCTCTGCTGAATTATCCGAAGGAACTCGCTGGCTTCCTCTAGCGACACCTCCTTTCTACCATCCTTTTTCTCCGGGGGCCCCTTTGCTGGAATATCTTTATTCGTAGCGTGGGGTGCTTCGCCATCTTGTTCCTCCACCACTTTTCCTTTTCCCTTGACGTCGGCGGGTTGGACTGGTAGGTCCGGAGGTGCGAACACACGACCACTACGGGTCATTCCACTCAGTCCCGTGATATTTGTTACTTTAGCTGACAGCGAGCTGACGTCAGTAACTTCTTCTTCCTTCTTCCCCGGAGGTGTATATCTCCACGGGACCGCGTGACTATTTTGGTACGGGAAAGGAACAGGTTTGGCCATTAAGGGGTGCCCGGGTTTTTGCGAGGCTGCACTTTTAGTGAAGTATATCACCAAGGGTTTGGGCTTCGCAACACCGCTCCCCTCCGTAGATTGCATGCATATATGCTGCTCTTCTTTTCCTTCAACGCCGACTTCTAGTCGACCTTGGTCTATCATCCGTTGTAGCAATTCCTCTACTTCCAAACACGTCTCCATGTCATGCATCTCGCCGGAATGTAGCAGACAGGAATCCTCCCTACACCCACTATGGGGAATCACCCCTCCCTTTTGTAGGGCCTCAAAGATAAACCTCATAGGGGTTGCCACATCCCTTAAAGGTTTAGACCTGTGCGGTCCATCGGATTCAACTGCATTAACTGCTCCCCCTCCATGATTGGCGAGCGGGTTGGTTCTCACATTGGGCCGATCCTCTTGGAAAGTCAGCCATCCAGCATCCATCAAATGTTGGACCTTGTACTTAAGGGCCAAGCATTTTTCGATGGAATGCCCCGGGACACCCCCATGGTACTTGCAAGTTGCGTTAGGGTCATACCACTTCGGGAAAGGGGGTTCGAGGACCCTTCCGGGAGTTATCACGGCCAAGTGATTGGCGATGAGGGATGGTAGAAGATCTTCGTACGTCATTGGGAGCGGGGTGAATTCCGGCAATGGCCTCGGAGGGAAGTTCCTTGTCGTGTTGGAATTACCGGCCGGTCGAGTCGTGTTCGGAGTTGGAACTTGGGGAGCTTCCCTCTGGGTGGGTGCCTTAGGCTGCACGGGTGTTGAACTAGAGGCGTTCCAAGCATGAGCCGAGAAGCTTGGGTGATGTTGCGCGTACTGATGGGTACCATGAGGTGCTTGCTGGGGTTTGACCCACGCGGGTGTTGAAGAGACGGCATGGGCATCTCCTTCCTTCCTTTTTGCCCCTGTTGCCCCGATTCTTTTGGCATTCACGTTTGTGGAGGAAACGTAATCAAACTTTCCTCTTTTCAATCCAACCTCGATTCTTTCCCCAGCAAACACCAGATCTGCAAAGTTGGACGGCATGTAACCCACTAGCTTCTCATAGTAGAACACTGGCAGAGTGTCTACCATCATGGTGATCATCTCTCTCTCAACCATGGGAGGAGCTACTTGTGCCGCCAGATCCCTCCATCGCTGCGCATATTCTTTAAAGGTTTCACCCTCTTTCTTGAACATATTCTGCAGTTGAGTACGGTCAGGAGCCATATCAGAATTGTACTGATACTGCCTTAGGAAGGCGGTAATCAGATCCTTCCAAGTACGGATACGGGAAGCTTCCAAATTAGTGTACCACACTACCGCAGCTCCGGCCAAGCTATCCTGAAAGAAGTGTATCAACAGCTTTTCATCTTTAGAATGGGCGCCCATCTTACGGCAGTACATTTTGAGATGGTTTTTGGGACAAGTCGTCCCTTTATACTTGTCGAAGTCCGGCACTTTGAACTTCGGGGGAATAACAACATCGGGTACTAAGCAAAGATCCGTCATGTCTGCAAACGGATAGTCCCCAAATCCTTCCACAGCCCTCAATCTTTCCTCAAGGAGATCGAGCTTCCTCCTTTCTTCAGTTGCCGGGGGCGGCCCTTCCATGGACAAAACTATTGGCGAAGCTGCGATGTTGGGTTGAGGCAACGTGCCTGGTGCCGGCACTTCGGGGATCGGGGGATAGAACTCGACATCCCTTCGAGCATAATCTTGAGGGTCCTTATGGACTTCGTCGGGCTGCTGAGGAGGTTCTCTTTCATGGACGGGAGAAGCAATGTGGCCCGCATCTTCTTGCAAGACGGGTGGTGAATAGTTGGGCGGCAATCCATAAGGGTAAGCCGCTCGGTTGTATCCCAGGTGAGGGCTGCCATCGTGCCCCAGTGTGTCCCTTCCCCGTCCTACTATGTTTGAGGGAGGATGGTGCGTAGTTGCCAAGGGAGTCGGGTCTGCTTCGGCAGCCGAACTGACAGCGGCGGCAGAGGCCGCGTTCTTCTCCATGAGCTGCTTCATACCTAACATGGCCTCCATCATGGAGGCCATTTGTTCTTTCAGAGCCGACATGTCGGCTTTCATCTGTTCCTGTGTCTCCTCTTGATCACCCATCGTTCTAGATTTGGATCTGGTGCGATAGGGATCCCTTGCGGCGCGTTTAGTTATGGTGTTTTTCCCTAAAAAACCAAACGTGAGGAGTGGGTAAAGAAAGAAAATGCATGCTAGAGATGAAATGTAGGAGTGATTTGATTTGCACAAGCTTTTTGGAGTAGAAACATGGGACCAACTCATTTTATTTCAAAAAGGAAGTCGTATCTAGTCAAGGTCTTAGAGACCATACAAGTTTCCTAACGATTTCTAATTATGTGGGCCATTAAGTCTATCATATGCTGACAATAGCCGAGAAGCCCGTGAATCTCTTCGGGGGCGGAGTAGGTGTCTGCCATCGCTTTGGCCTTGGCTAACAATCGGGGAAGTTCTTGACTCCCGTTCAAGGTAAGAGCAAACCGATCCATCCACATGGTTGTCTCTTGGTGTAAAGAGTCGATTACCCTTCCTCTAGCCTCTTTTTCCGCATATACTTGAGCATACTCATCCGCGATTCTATGCTCGTGGGCCGTGGCTAGACCTAACTCTTCTTGGTACTTGGCGATGATAGCTAGCATGTTGGTCTCTGTCTCGCATAAACGCTGAGACAAGCTTCTTTTGGACCTTGAACAAGCAATCAACTCCTCTTTCAGAACCATGCTATGTGCTCGCGACTGGTCCCTTTCTTCCCTTCGCAACTTGAGTTCATTATTGCTACCCCATAGAGCTCCGCGAAATTTGTTCCGGCCATACTCTTCCTTGCGAGCCCTC
This sequence comes from Glycine max, assembly GCF_000004515.6. NCBI lineage: Eukaryota > Viridiplantae > Streptophyta > Magnoliopsida > Fabales > Fabaceae > Glycine > Glycine max. The sequence goes on along the minus strand of NC_038250.2, from coordinate 36,297,935 downwards.
TTGGTCTCTTGTTCAAGGGCTCTTGCGGTAATTGCATTCTCTTCCCGTAACCCGGCACACTCCTTCCGAACGTGTGTAGCAGCCAACTTGAACTTCTCCTTGGCGAGTTTTGCCTTTCCTAACTCGCTTTTGAGAGCTTGGACTTCTTCGTCCTCTTCCGGTGCTTCAAAATTCTCTTCGATGACGACTTTTAACTTGGCGAGCCAATCTAAACCTCGTATGCGAACTTTCAGCCATTCGTGGTACCCACCAATGATGCCATTACGAATGCCTCTAAGCTCTTGATCTTTCCTTAACGGGGTTTCCCATGCCTTATGGATTCTTTGTATAGTCTTGGAATTTTGTGCGCCGAGATCCCTCACAAGGAAAGGAGACATGCTTTCTTCCGTCGGTGCTCCCCTCATGGGGTACCCTAGTTGTCTTATAGCGAGCGTGGGATTGTAATTAATACAACCCCTCGTTCCTACCAGCGGAATGTTTGGGTATCTTCCACATGAGAAAAGGACTCCTTCTTTTCCTTCCTTCCATCGGGGGAACCAACTGATTGTTCTACCTCCTATCCCGGCCAAGAGCTGGTCCCAATCTATTCTCCTCTTTTCAGTACACGAGCGATGGCTCAGGAGCGGACATGGATGTCTTGTGTCTTGTTGGAACAAGTGTGAAACCAACCAAACACAGAGGGCGGGTAAGCAACAGATGATCCGTGCGCTACTCTTTTCGCACCTTCGGTCAAATGTGTCAAATAGATCTGCCAAGACAGCTACCACCGGACTTTCCTTGCTATGGTGGTAGGCAAGGAAAGCGTCGATTGCTGCTAGGTCTACCAAACCATCCACGTTTGGAAAGAGGACGACCCCAAAAATTAGCAAAGCTAACACATCCATAAACGGGACCCAGTCTCCTTGATTGGCCATACCGCTCGCCTTGTCTTCTAGGTACTTCTGTGGTAGGCCCGCTATGCCGTTCCGAGTCTGTTTTATGCGGTCCAAACCTCTTGCTGAATCCTTGACCACAGTTGCAATTCTGCTCAAAGAGGGGAGACACCCGGAGGAGAGATATGGTTTTCTTCCCCCGAGAGGACATCCTAGAATTTCCTCAAATTCTTCAATGGTTGGTACTAATTGGAAGTCTGCGAATGTGAAGCACCTCAAAGGCTGGTCGTAGTATTGGGTAAGTGATGCAATGGCTTCTATGGACACCTCTGCTATGGTCAACTCTAAGATCTTTCCGTAAGTCTTGCAGAAGGCTTGCATTTGGAGGGGTTCCATCAACCGCCCTAATTCCTTGATGCTGGTGGCATCTAGGCTTTTGACCTTGACTTGGTAGAACCTCTTGCCGGTTTGATTTGTTCCCATGCTTACTAAAGTGAGACAAAAGCTGGTGCAAATCAAAACTCCGATATCTCATGGGTGGGATGGATGAATGCATGATGGAATGCATATGACACAGATGCAATCTAGGAATGCGGGGGTCCGGGGAATTTGTCCCCTTCTTAGATACGACGTCTAGGGGTAGCGAAATGCCCCAACGCACGTTTTTAAGAAGGCGACACGGACCCTCCGTTGGTTTGTTTACAGTAGGGATCAAGACAGAACCCATATGCAATGCCTATGCAAAAGATACAATGCGGGAATGTGCACAGTATAACAATATTTACCGAACATAAGCAAAAGGGTATATGATACTCATGCATGGCAGTGTGAAAAATGGCACGCAGCGTGTTTGCTTCGTGCCCCTATTTAAGGGACCTATAAGGGAGAGAACTAACTAGGCTTTTAGCAATAATCCCCAAGGTAGTTATATCTCTCTTGATGGTTTCTAGAGGTATCATCCCCTTTGAAGAACATATTGTAGCAGTAGGGACTACTAGCAACAATAGGTTTTCAAAGAGAAAAGCTCTAGATGAGGGTTCACTGTAATCAAGCAAGTCGGAGACCTAGCATGATCACAGATTCACCTCCACTCCTTATGTTCCCATGAACCCGGGTATAGGGCCCTTTTTCACTCATAGTGTGTGCAAATAGTGTTGGTGTTTGTGTGCATCAAATGAATAAATATTTACTTCATGCATACATTTAAAACGCACTAAAAGCAACAAAGGGTTTATATACACAAGAACATAATGAAGGGAAACCAACAAAGGGGTAAGTCACGGTAAAACATTGCACAAGATTAAATGGCCTAACTCTCTAAAAACGATCCCCAGTGGAGTCGCCAACTGTCGCAACCTACCCTTCGGCGGGAGGGCGACGCGTGACTCGCGGGATGCGTGTTCCACGAAAGGAATACGCGCGGAGTCGCCACCAACGTTTATTTGAGGAAAACGTCGGAAAAACCGGAAAAGACGCGATCTACGAACTTTTAAGTGAAAGGTTCGGGAGTTGTATTTACGCACGGGGAAGGTATTAGCACCCCACACGTCCGCCCCAAGGGACGGCAGCCTTTAATCAAATGTGCAAACATGACTTTGATTTTTTATGTTCCCTTTTTATGTCTCTATATCCTTTATACCCTTTTTATATTTTCTCTTTTTGTGGTCGACAAGGGTGTTTCCCTTTGCTCCTACGTATTCCTCAATTTGGGATGAGAAAATCAGACCTACGTAGTTCTTTTTTATCAAGTGATTCTTTTTTACTTTAAGAGGTGATCATTTTAAGGCGTTGGACCTTAAAAATGATCCATTTTACTTAGTGAGAAAATGAAATGACAAACTTCAAAAGCCTATTTTTATGGACGAGCTTGACTAGGCGAATTGATTTTAGCCTTTAGTTTCACTTTAGTTATTAATCAATTCGATTAAGAATGAGAAATCCCAAAGAGAAAACGTCCGATTGATTTTCCGCTTTATTTTACTAAAAGATGTCTTTTTGATTATTATATTATTTTTTACCTCTTTTTGATTTCCAACGTGGTTACGGCACGACCGAACGGTCGGAATTTATTTTAACCGAAGTTAATGGATAATACAATTCAAACGTTCGGTGGAAATTTATTTTATTTTTAAGTTAAGCGAGAAATGACTTAAGTAAAATGGCTTAAGCACGTCAACAGGGGGTATAAAAAGTAAACAAAACGAGAATAAAAATGCGCGAAACACAATGTGGACCACTACGGGTGCATAGAATGAATCGAAAAGCTTGGTTCGAGGTACTTACCCGTTGAAGATCGAAGAACGATGAAGAACGAATGAAGAACGTCGAAGAACGGTTGAAAGCTTTGTGAGATTCCTCACGGAAAACGTTACGGAAACGTTTCGGAAGCGCCTCGGCTTAGATTTTCTTCACGGAAACAATTTTTCCAAGCAAATTCGAAAGAGAGAGAAGTGCCTAAGGGGCTGAACCCCTTCCTTCTTCACTTCCTCCCCTATTTATAGCAAAATAGGGGAGGTGGTTGCTGCCCAGCTCGCCCAGGCGAGCTCAGCTCGCCCAGGCGAGCAGGGTTGCTTCCTCCAGAAGCAACCGCCTTCTAGAGGAATATTCCGGAGGGCCCAAGTGGGCCAGGGTGCTATTTGCACCCCCGTTTTTACTAAGTACACCCCCCTCTGCTGTTTTTTGGTGATTCTTTTTTCGTAAAGTTACGGAAACTTACGAATTTCGTAACGATACTTGTTTTCTTTCCGTAATGTTACGGAACCTTGCGGATTACATAATCATCCCCTTTTTGACTTACGGAATGTTACGGAACCTCACTTAATTATGCAACGATGCTTCCATTTGATTTCCGGTGTGTCACGGAAACTTACGGATTGTGCATCAATATTTTTTTGGTTTTTCGGCATGTCCTGGAATTTCACAAATTGCCTAATGATGGGTGCCAAGCACCTCACGAGGACCAAAGAATGGTCGCACGTCATCGAGCAAAGGTCCCCGGACGAAATTAGGGTATGACAGTACAACAACAACATCATTGACAATTTCAATCATCAATAACAAACATATCCATCCCATTATTTAAAAACACAGTTTTTCTTGAAAACCAACATGCACAGGGACAAACATGCATCCCTATAATTGGGCTCCCTAACCCCAACTATGGTATCAAAAGTTGTAAACAAACAATAAACTCCCCTCACCTATCTATATATCTCTGTTAGTTCCTTGCGGCGTTGTTCTAAGATCTCTTAGGTTCATGTCCGTTCGTCTAAATGCAGAGCTCTTGAAGAAACTACGAAGGGAGGATTGGAGGCTTCGTTCTCTACCGAATCCTCGAGTTGAGTTTTGAAGACTTCACTCTGATTAAACTGTTCTTCTCCAAGCGGTGGTCTGATTGCTGGACGTGTTTGTAGCCTTCAAGACTCGCCCAAGCGAAATTTGGCTCGCGTGGGCAAAATGATCCAGCTTAAATTCGCCTAGGCGAAATTTGACTCGCCTAGGCGAATTTTGCTCCAACAAATTTTATTGCTTCAGAGAAAATATCATGTCTCATACTGAAGATGTTATACTGCAAATCCTAACGGTTAGAATATGTAGAATTGGGTTTCCAGCCTACAGTTCCAATTTGAAGGTGATCCAACGGTTAACTAATCTAGAATTATGGTTTTAATGAAACAGGTTTAGGTAAAACTTGAAATCTCATAATTTCAACCTAAATCAATAAAAGTCGACATAACTCAACATCCACATCAAGCAAATCGCACATGGCTAATTCAAACAATACCTTAACTCATCCAAATTAATCAAGTAATCAAATAACACAAGAAAAATATCAAACATCTATTTTCAATTATCGAAATTTCAGGGTGTTACATTGAAGACTGTTCATCATAGGCTAACACTACTCCTGACTGACAAAAGTGGGCGGAGGAGCAGCAGTGACCTGGCATGGGACCCTAGGAGCTTTTGGTGCGGCTCTTCAATGAGACCAACGGGGTCCAAGGAAAGCAATAAAGGGGTCAGCTGGGTTTCAGCAACTCTTCTGGATGTAAGCAACGTTGATCACCAGACTGAGGGATTCAAAATCCAAAGTATCAGATAGGACTCCCTTGGAATCACAAAAGTAGTGAGGAGTTTAGGGAATCTAAACTTGGAGGAGTTGGACTAAATAATCCGAGATATTTGAAAGGAAATGAGGCTACCCGCATCTATGTCCATCTTCATGACACTTGATGTAGCTCCATGTAGAGCTTGTAGGCCTTGGGTCTTATTCATCAATGGAGTCCTTTGCTTCTTGAAGATCAATAGAAGCGAAATGGAGAAGGAGGAAAGGTGATTGGAGACACCACTTTAAGGAGAAGATGAGTCAAGAACAAGCTCACCACCATAGGAAGCCACGGATAAGAGCTTAAAGGTAGGAAAAGATGAGTGGAGGGAGAAGGAGAGAGGGGGGCACGAAATTTATGCCTCAAATGAGGTATGAACTTTGAAGACTAATTTCTCAAATAATAAAAGTTTAAAAAATGCACACACAAGGCCCCTATTTATAACCTAATTGACACACAAAATTGGAGGGAAATTTGAATTTCTATTCAAATTGAATTTGAATTTGTGGAGCCAAATTTGGAGCCAAATTTTCACTAACCATGATTCGTGAATTTCAGCTATGCTTCAGCCCACTAATCCAAGATCAAGTCCAAGATTCTCCAATGCTCACCTCCACCTTAGGCTAGTTCAAAATTTAATTGGATTGGGCTTCTTTCAATTCAATTAAATTTCTCTCCCAACACACACATCAAATAATGGACTTAATGCATGTGAAATTACAAAACTAGTCTAGGTGCCCTAAAATACAAGGGCTGAAAAATCCTACATTACTAAGGTATTGATCGAGGCCGTACCCGAATCAAATAAACATTAAAATGTAGTAACTAGGAAGTCATCCTAGGTCGTTTCCCAATGAGCAATGATAAACCAAATGTTCATAACAGATAGTAGGAAATAGTAACAAATTCGGGGGGGGGGGGGGGTGGGGGGTTGTTTGCTTTTGTAAATTAAATAGCGAGTAAAATTGAATTAGAAAAATATCACAATTAAAATACATTGCTTCCCCTTGATTCACAAGCAAGTCTCTTATCCTAGGTTGCGAGAATTTATCCTTTATAAGTTTAACCACATAATCCAACCCTAAATTAAATTACTAAGCGAAATTTAACATAAGACATTCATTATGTGATTAAGCAACACAAACACCAATTACCCATAAACGATCATTAAACATGAATGTAAATTAAGCGCAGAGACAATTAATCAAGCACTAAGCATGCATGAATTAATAACAACAAATCTAGAGTAATTAGTGAAAAGGAAAAACTGAACAAAATTTAATAGTAATAATAGAACCTCAAAGAGAATTATGCTTGATCCTCAAGAGAAAGCAACGTTGGGGACTTAGCCTTCCATTAATCAAGAGAGAACATAATTATAAATTGAAGAATGAAATTTTATTGCTACTGGAATTGCAAAACGAAAAAAATGTCTCAAAGAACAAGTCTAAAACTAGAAAACGAAAATAGGGGAGAGAGAAGAGAGGGGAGAGAACTAAACTAGAACCTTGGTGCTGTTATATAGTTTTCCAACCCCAAAGCTTACAAATTTGTTTTAAATCCAAGCCCATAAATAAAATAAAATAAAATCTAGATAAGATAAGATAAGATTTAGATGAAATAATATCTAGATGAGATCAAATCTAAATAATATATAGATAAGATAAGATCTAATTTTGTAGAATAAAATAGTCTGTCCTCTTCAAATCCAAGCCCAATTCTGGATTCAAGCCCAATGCTTCATTAATTCCTGAAATTAGATTAAAAACATCAAATTTGTTGAATGGGCCCAAATAATAAAACTGCCTAATTAATTTGACAATTAAAATTAATCAGTACTTAAAATGGTGCAAAAAGGGTTAAGAAATAGGAGAAAATAATGGCACATCAAAACCCCCCATACTTAGCCTTTTGCACTCCTGGGAAAAATGAAATAAAGAACAAAATCCAAGGATATCAAAGAGAGACAAACAAAACATTTACATATTTCTCAATGAACATCAAGGAATGAAAGGAATGGGTAACATCTAACATGAAGAGATCCAAAGAGTCAAGACATTCGTGAAAATCATCCAAGCAACCCAATCATGGCAAAATAGTAAATCTGCTCAAAAATGAAAAGTGATAAAGCCTCACAAGATATACACTCTATCTCTCAAGTGTCTAGACTACTGTTTACTCTCGAAGCACCCATGAAAACAAAAACCACATAGACTTGGCAAGATTCTAAAATTGACAATCAACCCATAAACACAAGCACACGAGGATCAAAAGTTCTTTTAAGGTTGTAATGGGGCTAAGGACAAGGTAGGGAAAAATATGGAATAAGTAGCTAAATCCCAAAGGAATAGAGGAGCAATGGTGAATAAGTGGAAATTAAGCACAAGTAGTAAACCCAAACCTTCTAATATCAACAAAATCAACCAAGGCTCCCTAATTAAGTCCTCATAACAAGACCTCATTTATTCAACTTCACTTCTTTTCTTCTTCTTCTTTTTTTTAATTGAACAGTACCAAATTGAAGAATTTGCATAAACTAATTTTTTTATTTTTAGATTGAACAGTATGAAATTGAAGATTAAAGCAAGAACTAGGCACTATATATATACATCAAGCATGGCCAAAATAAAACATTAAGCATGGCCAAAAATCATATCTTCCAATGAAACATACCCCCCACCACACTTATTCCCAACTTATTCCCAAAACAATTCCAAAGCTCAAAAATTCCTTAAGGGTAAGGTGATATCATGGTTTTTCACTTAAGGCTTGTAATTAGCTTCAAAACAAAGAAAGGGGAACATAGGCTCAAAGGGGCTGTCAAAGGAATTAATTCAAGGTAAGTCCATTTGGCTAGAAGTTTATAAGAACAAAATTGCCTAAATCATTTCCAAATATGCATGTGAATTAGGAAGCATCAACAAGAATCAAGCCAAGACTATTGTGCAAGCAATCAATGGGGCAAAACACACCAAAAAATTATGATGATGGATGGCTCAAATTCTCACAAAGGTAAACTTATCACTTTCAAATTGAGCTTTCAAAACTATCATGACATGTAGAGGAAAAACAAGGATTTCAAATCACAAAATGCCAAGAGACTTTTATTTTCAGAACAATTACCCATTACTTGAACATATCCTATAATTCAAAGACAAACATGCAAATTTAACACAATAAAACTAACAAAATTAAACTAGAACCCAACAAAACTAACAAAATTAAACTAATTTAACAAAACTATGAAAACCAAAACCAAAGAACACTCCCCCCCATACTTAAACAACACATTGTCCTCAATGTAGCACAATTAAAAGATTAAAAGCAATTAAACCATCAAATAGAATCGGACAAATGTAATAAAAGTAAAGGAGATAGGAAAAGAAAAACTCCCTAAGTCATGGTGGAGGAAGAGTAGGGTGGAGTAAAGGAGATAGGAAAAGAAAAACTCCCTAAGTCCGGTTTTCTTTGGAACTACCTGGACGAGACTCACCCATTGGCTGTCGGAGATAGGATAAATGATTCCAGCTTGCAAAAGCTTGGTTACCTCCTTCTTCACTACATCAAGAATCACCGGGTTAAGTCTTCTCTGTGGCTGTCTTACTGGTTTAGCCCCATCCTCTAAATTTATTCGATGCATACATGTGGATGGGCTAATACCAGGAATGTCTGCCAGGGTCCAGCCTATAGCCTTCTTATGCTTCTTGAGAACTGATAACAGCTTCTCCTCTTGCTCATCAATAAGGGAGGCAAATATAATTATTGGAAAACTTTTGCTATCATCCAAGTAAGCATATTTTAAATTTGATGGCAGAGGCTTCAATTCTGGTGTGGATGGCTGGATAGTGGTAGAAAGAGATGGTTTCTCAGCCTGTACCTCATAAAGAAAGTAAGAGGTATGTGTACTTCTTGAAACATGGTTAGTTCTATCTGACTCTATAAAATCAATCTCAAGAGGTAAAACATCAGCAGACATGTAATCAATATCAATTTCAGATTCACTCTCAGCATCAAATTCAGACATATGATCAAGTACAAATTTAGATTCAATGCAAGAAGAGTGACAGGCATGCAGATTAGAATGAAGATCAGTCATGTATTCATCAACAATATGGTCAATTATTTCAACACGAAATACAGAAAGATCTTCAGATGGGTGTTTCATAGCATCAAGAATATTAAAATGAATAGTTATATCACCAAACTCCATAGATAGTGTGCCTGCATATACATCTATCTTAGTTCTAGCAGTTTTCATAAAAGGTCTGCCTAGAATGATGAGAACTGATCCTTTAGAAAATCCCTCCTCCATATTTAAAATATAAAAATCAACAGGGAAAATCAGCTCACCAACTCTAACTAAGACATCCTCTATGAAATCAGTAGGATAGGCAACACTTCTATTAGCTAAATGAATTACCACATCAGTTGACTGCAAAGGACCTAGAGATAGAGAATTAAAAATAGACAGAGGCATAACACTAACAGAAGCTCCTAAATCTAGCATGGCATTGTCAAACTTATTGTTCCCTATAATACAAGGTATGTTGAATGTACCTGGATCTTTACATTTTTCAGGGATTTGGGGAACAGATTTACCAATCAATGTGGAGACATATCTGCCCATACTAATTCTTTCACTTCCTTTAAGCTTCCGCTTATTAGTGCACAACTCCTTCAAGAATTTAACATATCTTGGAATTTGCTTTATTGCATCCAGCAGAGGTATGTTTACCTCTACTTTCCTAAATGTTTCCAAGATCTCCTTCTTTGCCTCTTCCATTTTTTGTTGGAAATTGCTCTTGGAGGGAATGGAAGAGGGATATGCTGCTTCTCTTTAGATTCACCTGCATAGAAATTGTTAGGTAACTTACTCTTTAAATTTTTGTCATTATCTTTTTCTGGAGTAGAGTGAGGTTGGGCAGGTTCATTGGCAGATGAGGAAGATGCTACTGGTTGAGGTCCTTGACACTGTTTTCCTGACCTCAATGTAATGGCACTCACATTTTTGGGATTCTGGACAGATTGAGAAGGTAATCTATCAGAATTCTGGGACTGTTGTTGATTTAACTGTGTAGCCAACTGTCTCATCTGATTAGTTAAGCTCTGAATGGAGGCTCTGGTCTCTTGTTGAAACTGCATGTTTTGCATAGTCATTTGCCTCACAAGTTCTTCAAGGGAAGGTTGCGGAGGGGCCTCAATTGTTTGTTGTTTCTGGGGCTGTTGCTGTTGGATTGGTGGAGGAACGTATGGTCTGCTTGGGCCAGCAGCATTTTGAAAATAAGGTTGTTGTTGTTGTTGCTGCTGTTGTGAAGGATTCGACCATCTAAGGTTGGGATGATTCCTCCATCCGGGATTGTACATGTTGCTGGAGAGGTCATAATTATTCTGTTGTGGCTGATTTTGCTGCTGAGGTTGAGGAGGTCTGTTGTAGATGTTTGCAGCATAAGCTTCAGGTTGTTCAATGGCTTTAGATTGTTGCATAGAAGGGAAAAGGTCTGTGTGGTGATCGGTAGAGGAGCATAAACCACAGAGTCTGGCGACAGGTGCAGATTTTTTATTCATGGCCAGTTGGGTTACCAGGTTAACCAAGGCATCTAGTTTACCTTCAAGCTTCTTAGTCTCACCTGATGAATTCGTGGCTACTTCATGCACTCTTGTAATGACAATAGCATCACTTCAGGTACTAAATTGCTGGGAGTTTGAAGCCATCTTCTCAATTAAATTTCTGGCTTCAGCAGGGGTCATGTTTCCAAGGGCTCTACCACTGGCAGCATCTATCATACTTCTCTCCATGTTGTTGAGTCCTTCATAAAAATATTGGAGAAGAAGCTGCTCTGAAATCTGGTGGTGAGGGCAACTAGCACATAATTTCTTAAGTCTCTCCTAGTATTCATATAGGCTCTCTCCACTGAGTTGTCTAATACCTGAAATATCCTGACTGATGGTTGTGGTCCTGGAAGCAGGGAAGAAATTTTCTAAGAATACTCTCTTGGGGTCATCCCAGCTCGTGATGGACCTTGGAGCAAGGTAATATAGCCAGTCCTTTGCAACTTCCTCTAAAGAATGAGGAAAGGCCTTCAGAAATATGTGATCCTCCTGGACATCTGGTGGTTTCATGGTGGAGCAGACAATATGGAATTCTTTCAGATGCTTGTGTGGGTCTTCACCTGTAAGGCCATGAAACTTTGGAAGCAAATGGATCGGTCCAGTTTTAAGAACATATGGGACATCCTCATTAGGGTATTGGATGCACAAGCTTTCGTAGGTGAAATCAGGTGCAGCCATTTCCCTTAAAGTCCTCTCACGGGGTGGAGGTTATGTCATATTCTCAGAATGTACAAAATCAGAATGTTTAAAACTATAATGCTCAAAATCACCAATAATAGAATGCTCAGGATGCTCAAAAGGTACTAAATGATGTCTAACTAATCTATGAAATGTCCTATCTATCTCAAGATCAAAGGGTTGTAAGTCAGATGGATTTCCTCTAGTCATACACTAAATTCAACATACACAATTAGTTGCACAAATGACTTGAAATTTTGTGAGCAACCTTATAAAATGATGAGAAGATAGCACAAAAAATTTCAAACAAAAATTCAAAGTCTAACTATATAAGCTAAAAATGATAAGTTAAGAAAAATAAGAGAATAATACTTGGAAAATAAAAAACTTTTGACAGAATTGCAATTTTTGGAAGAAGGAGACCTCAGCCGGCCTACGGAGCAAAAGTCATTCTGATACCCGGAGCAAAAGTTATGGCCGTTTGAAGTTTTGACAAAAATAAAATTTGCTACTTTTTTGGAACTTTCAAATCTGACCAAACTAAGGGCTGCAGCTATTTTTCCCACAAAATATGGATCAAAAGAAGTGACCATAAAAAAATTCAGCCAAAAATAACAACTCTAGCTACCAAAACGAAAAATCCTAATTAATTCAGCAAGGGTGGTCGCTAAAATCCGTTGCTACATGATTTCCACTACTACTCTGTTTTGCCGTAAGCAAAAGTGGTCGCAGAATCCGTCACAAAACACTATTCACAGCAAAACACCCAAAACTGAAAAAGGGGAAGCGCTTAACAGAAAAACTAAAACAGAACACACACTAAACAAAATACCAAGACGCTAAACAACACTAACTAACACACACACTAACACAACACTAACACTAACACAAGAATTAAACACGAACACAAGAATTAAACACTAACACGACACTAGCTATTATGAACCTTTGGACACTGCTCCCCGGCAACGACGCCAAATTTTATCGAGGCCGTACCCAAATCAAATAAAAATTAAAATGTAGTAACTAGGAAGTCATCCTAGGTCGTTTCCCAACGAGCAATGATAAACCAAATGTTCATAACAGATAGTAGGAAATAGTAACAAATTGGGGGGGGGGGGGGGGTTGTCTGCTTTTGTAAATTAAATAGCGAGTAAAATTGAATTAGAAAAATATCAGAATTAAAATATGTTGTTTCCCTTTGATTCACAAGCAAGTCTCTTGTCCTAGGTTGCGAGAATTTATCCTTTATCAGTTTAACCACTTAATCCAACCCTAAATTAAATTACTAAGCAAAATTTAACATAAGGCATTCATTATGTGATTAAGCAGCACATACACCAATTACCCATAAACGATCATTAAGCATGAACGTAAATTAAGTGCAGAGACAATTAATCAAGCACTAAGCATGCATGAATTAATAGCAACAAATTTAGAGTAATTAGTGAAAAAGAAAAACTGAACAGAATTTAACAGTAATAATAGAACCTCAAAGAGAACTGTGCTTGATCCTTAAGAGAAAGCAACACTGGGGACTTAGCCTTCCATTAATAAAGAGAGAATGAAATTATAAATTGAAGAACGAAATTTTATTGCTACTGGAATTGCAAAACGAAAAAAAAAATGTCTCAAAGAAAAAGTCTAAAACTAGAAAACGAAAATAGGGGAGAGAGAAGAGAGGGGAGAGAACTAAACTAGAACCTTGGTACTATTATATAGTTTTCCAGCCCCAAAGCTTACAAATCTGTTTTAAATCCAAGCCCATAAATAAAATCAAATCAAATCTAGATAAGATAAGATAAGATCTATATGAAATAATATCTAGATGATATCAAATCTAAATAATATCTAGATAAGATAAGATAAGATCTAATTTTGTAGAATAAAATAGTTTGTCCTCTTCAAATCCAAGCCCAATTCTGGATTCAAGCCCAATGCTTCATTAATTCCTGAAATTAGATTTAAAACATCAAATTAGCTAAATGGGCCCAAATAGTAAAACTGTCTAATTAATTTGACAATTAAAATTAATCGGTATTTAAAATGGTGCAAAAAGGGTTAAGAAATAGGAGAAAATAATGGCACATCAGGTACCCTCCCTACACTATGGAGCCATAAATACAAGGCCCAAAATTAATGAAATCCTAATCTCTAATATGTACAAAGATAAGTGGGCTCACACTCAGCCCATGGGCCCTAAATCTACCCTAAGGCTCATGAGAACCCTAGGGCCTTCTCCTGCATCTCTGGCCCAATCTTCTTGGAGTTTTCTAACCAATGCCCTTAGGGGCTAGGATTGCATCAACACAAACATAAATCATTCGGACCCAGTCCATGTTGAGATTAAAGGTATGAGAGGTGAGAGCTAGATTAAAGTAAGAGAAGACACTCCATCTTTGAGTGAGGGTGATCATGTTCGTTCTGGGTATCTCTCACCCAACCCCTCTACATTCTTCACAAAATGGCCTTCGGGAAGACAAAACTTCACTTCAACTAAAGTGGGATCCAAGTTGGAGTGCAAAAACTACACATAGCAGGTGAGCTGCTCATCACCATGCCAGACCACCGGTGTCTAGAGGAATGAGTTCAAATGTTGAGCATCAAACTTGATAACTTTGCCCCATACCTTGCAATGCTTGGGGAAGCTGTCCTCAGGGTAATAGATGTTGGCATAAAATTCCTTCACCAAAGCCACATTAATGTTGTTGTCTGGCAAGTTGGTCAACCTTTTGACCCAGTTCCTCCTCTTAAGCTCCTCCCAAACCTCATCGTTTTCCCCAGTGCCAAGTTCCACATTCCTCTCTGGGAAAATGTTCCTGAGTATAATGTTCTCCACATAGCTAGCCCTCGCTACAAGAGAATTGAGCTAGAGATTATCATAGTCAACATGCGGTAGTTTCAGTTCTTGGTCACGAGCATGAGAAGTTGAAGCCCTTCTTTTCCTGGTAGCCATCAAAAATAAAGGGGCCCATCAAAGAAAAATAAAGAGAGAGGAAAGGGTAAAAAGAAATAACAAACATTAAGGAGAAGCATAAACATGTGTGCTAAGCGCTCAAGTGCGCGCTCAATCCCCCCTTAAGAAACAAAAAAAAGAGCAAGGAAGGCTTTGCATGGAAGTTTGCGCTTACCCCAATGCAAAACATAAAACTTGAGAATTGGACATTTAGGCTTAGTGCGCAACGAGCACTTAGCCCACATCAAATTGACCTAAAAAGAAAAAATAAGTAGGCTTAGCGCACAAGTGTGCGCTAAGCCAATTGAAAATAAAAACATGACAACAAGATTATAGGACTTAGCGTGCAAGGTGAACTTAGCCTACAACCACAACAACATAGATGCAAGGGGATGCCTACTTAGCACGTAATTATGCATTTAGCTAGCACCAGATCTGGAAAAATCCTAGATCTGGATGAATGCAGATGGAGAATATTAAGAAGACAAACCCATAACTCATGAACCTGCTAAGCATTGCAGGCTTAGTGAGTTCAGCGATTTCCAGAAACACGAAATGCCACTAATAACTTACATTCAGACATGAACAAATGCATAGAAGCAAAAATTGCATATATATGAAAAAAGAACACCAAAAGTGACAAATAACATGATGTAAGCTCCATTGGAGCTTGTAGGCCTAGGATCTTCTTCATCAATGGATTCCTTTGCTTCTTGGAAGATGAATGGCAGCGGAATGGAGAAGGAAGAGAGAGTGGAAATGCCACTTCAAGGAGAAGATGAGTTTAGAAGAAGCTCACCACCATAGGAGGCCATGGATAAGAGAGCTTAGAGGAAGAAGGAGATGAATGAAGGGAGAGGGAGAGAAGAGCACGAAATTTTGTGCTCTAAAAGAGCTTTGAAATCTTAAGTTAATATTCAAATGATCAAATTTCAAAAAAATGCACACACATTACCTCTATTTATAGCCTAAGTGTCACACAAAATTGGAGGGAAATTTGAATTTCAATTCAAATTTCACTTGAATTTGAAATTGAATTTGTGGAGCCAAACTTTGGAGCCAAAATTTCACTAATTATGATTAGTGAATTTTAGTTATGGTTCAGCCCACTAATCCAAGATCAATTCCAAGATTCTCCACTAAGTGTGCTTAGGTGTCATGAGGCATGTAAAGCATAAAGGACATGCACAAAGTGTGACTATATGATGTGGCAATGGGGTGTAGTAAGCAAATTCTCATGAGTCTTAGGGTAGATTTTGGGCCCATGGGCTAAGTATGAGCCCAAAATATATTTCCCAACACACACATCAAATATTCACTTAGTGCATGTGAAATTACAAAACTACCCCTAATACAAAAACTAGTCTAGGTGCCCTACAATACAAGGGCTGAAAAATCCTATATTTCTAGGGTACCCTACCTACAATATGGAGCCCTAAATACAAGGACCAAATATAATGACATCCTAGTCTAATATCTACAAAGATAATTGGACCCAACCTTGGCCCATGGGCTAAGAAATCTACCCTGAGGTTCATGAGAACCCTAGGGCCTTCTTCAGCAGCTCTAGCCCAATCCTCTTAGAGCCTCTTGCTCATGGCTCTAGTGACTGGTCCCTTCCTAGGGAGGATTGCATCATAACATAAACAAAAAGGGAAAGAAACAACTAAAATAAAATAAAACAAAGAAGGGAAAGAAAATTAAAGGTACTTGATGCAATTGATGAGTGGTTCAACGTCAACGAGAAAAGAAACAAATAGATTGTGGTGGCAAAGATGAGTGAATGAGGGGGAAAGATTTTGGAGAAAAACAACATAACAGAGAGAAGATTAGGGTAGGGATAAAAGAAAAGAAAAGAAAGGGGAAAGTGGTTATGAGTGTTTGAGCAGTTTTCGATACTGCTACTGCAGCTAAGATAGGCACGCTTTGTGGGAATGTACCTCCTAGCTCGCCATCATGAACTGTCTTTTGGCTATCCCCCAAAATTTAAGAAAATAAAATAATTAATTTTGAAATTCAACTTTTTTTTTCAATATGAGTTATGTATTAAGCCTAGATTTGTGCGCTAAGCCTAAATAATTGAATTTGTAACTCTAGAGATATCATTGGGCTTAGCACGCCCGTTGGTCTTAGCAAGTTGTATAGAAGGAAATTTCCTGCAAAATTTGCTTACTATGCCCAGAAGGCTTAGCAAGCATGCTTGGCTCACTCAGCCCGTACTTGTGCGCTTAGCTCAAATATATTAAATTGTACATCAGAGGTATCATTGGGCTTAGTATGACAAGCAAGCTCAACGAGCAAGACTCTGGTACTCTAGACAACACAGGCACATTGAGCAGACAACTATATATATCCAACACACAAAACATTAATGAAATCCTTATACTAACACACACACCCTAAACAATTAAAGCCAAGATAAGGGAAGAGATCTTGGGTTGCCTCCTAGTAAGTGACATTTGACACCATCAAGGATCATAGATGCAAATAATGGTGGTCATTCACTTAATTTCTCCCCCGTTTAAGCCTTCAACCTCTGACCATTAACAATCCAACTCTGCTCTGGTTCATTGGAAGAAGGGTCCACCAACTCAATTGCCCCATAGGGCTTGACCTCTTTGATCATTAATGGTCCAGTTCATTTAGACTTGAGCTTGCCTAGAAACAATTTGAACCATAAGTTGAATAACAAAACTTGCTAGCCTGGATGGAAACTCCTTTTCACAAGCATCTCATCATGGTAAGCCTTCATCTTCTACTTGTAATGTTTGAATGGCTCATACGTGTTCAGCCTCATTTTCTTCCAATTCCTGCAGTTGCAACTTTCTCTTCTCCCTAGACAAGGACTCATCAAAATTCAAGAACTTGAGATCCCAATAGGCTTTATGCTCCATTTCCACCGAAAGAATGACAGGCTTTTCCATACACCATTTGGAAAGGCGATAAACCAATTGGGGTCTTGAAGTAGTTCGATAAGCCCACAGGGCATCATCCAGTTTTGCAGCTCAATTCTTTCTTGAAGAAAATATTGTCTTCTCAAGGATCTTCTTAAGTTCCCTATTTGATACCTAGACTTTGCCATTGTTTTGTGGGTGGTACAGAAAGGCTACTTTGTGCTAACAATGTAATGTCCTAAGACCTTGTGCAGTTGTGCATTGAAAAAGTACAACCCACCCACCATCACTGATAAGTACTCTTGGAACTCCAAAGTAGGAAAAGATGTTCTTCTTGAGGAACATGATGATTGTTTTGGCATCATTTTTCTAAGTGGCAACAACTTCCACCAATTTTGAAACATAGTCAACAACCACTAAAATAAAGAGGCAAGGGTCCTACAAAGCCAATGCCCAATAACCAAACACCCTCACCTCAAGAATATTTTACAGGGGCATCTCATGCCTCTTGCAAATGCCTCTGGTTCTTTTGCACTTGTCACATTGTTGCATATGCTCATAAGCATCTTTAAAAATAGAAGGCTAAAAGAACCCAAATTGTAACACTTTCACAACAGTCCAATCTCCACCGTAGTGTCCTCCATAGGGAAAATTATGGCAATGCCACAATATGCTTTCGGGCTCCTCTTTGGTTACACACCGCCTCAATAGGTTATCCGCTCTAAGTTTAAACAAGTATAGGTCACCCCACTCATAATAACGAGCATCTCGGAGAAACTTCTTCCTTTTAGTGCCAATTGAGATCATTAGGAATGACACCAACTTCTTTGAAATTTTCTATGTTGGCAAACCAAGGGTGCTCTCTCACAATCAACAAGGATTCATTTGGAAATTCATCATGAATCTCCTTCTCCTTTAATGTGACTTCTAATTGAGGCTTGCTTGAGAAGCTTCTATGGAGGCTGGATCTTTGAGCTTCACTAATGTACTTAAATGGTGATCTTCAGCCATGGAGTTGCAGCGAAAGATAAAGGAGAAGAGGTGAGAGGAGGTGCCATCTACTAGAGAATAAGCCATGGAAGGAGAAGCTTCACCACCAAGAGATTGCCTTGGATAAGAAGCTTAGACAGAAAGCTTCAATGGAGGAAAAGAAAGAGAGAGAGGGGAGGGCATGAAATTGAAGGAGAAAAAAGGGGAGAGAAGTTGAACTTTGAAGTGTGTCTCACAAGTTTCTCATTCATCAAACTTATGGCAATTGTTACACATACTTCTATTTATAGCCTAGGTCATTAACTAAATGAAAGCATCCTTGAGAAGCTTCCTTAAGAAGCTTCCTTGAGAAGCTTTCTTGAGAAGCTAGAGCTTAGCTACACACACCCCTCTAATAGCTAAGCTCACCCCATGCCAAAATACATGAAAATACAAAAAAGTCCCTACTACAAAGACTACTCAAAATGCCCTAAAATACAAGGCTAAAACCCTATATCACTAGAATGGCCAAAATACAAGGCCCTAAAGAAGGAAAACCTATTATAATATTTATGAAGACAAGTGAACCCAACCTTGGCCCATGGGCTTAGAAATCTACCCTGAGGTTCATGAGAACCCTAGGGCCTTCTTCAGCAACTCTAGCCCAATCCTCTTGGAGCCTCTTGTTCATGGCTCTGGTGACTAGTCCCTTCCTAGGGAGGATTGCATGATCCCCTCTCCCTTGAAGAGGATTTGACCTCAAATTTGTTGGTTCCTCCTCTTCAGCATGAGCACCATCTGCAAAAGAAATTAAATCAGAAATGTTAAAAGTGGTGTTGACTCCATACTCTTCTGGGAGGTCCAACCTATAGGCATTGTTATTGATCCTCTCCAAGACATGAAAAGGTCCATCACCTCTAGGACTAAGCTTGGATTTCCTCTTAGTAGGGAATCTATCCTTCCTAAGATGGAGCCAAACCTAATCCCCCTCATTAAGAAGTAGCTCATTTCTTCCTCTATTACCTTTAGTTTCATACACCTTTGCTTGGTTCTCTATTTGGTTCCTAACCCTCTCATGCAACTTCTGTAGAAGCAAGTTTCATGATGATGATTCAAGTATGAATCAAGTAGTTTTGATGATGACAAAAAGCCAAAAAGAATTATTTCAAGATTGAGTCAACAAGTTCAAGATCAAGGTTAATTTCAAGATTCAAGAGAAGTTGATTTCAAAGATTTAAGAGAAGATGAATTCAAGATTCAAGAGAAGAAATCAAGAAGACTTCACAAGGGATGTATTGAAAAGTTTTTTTCAAAAATCAAACATAGCACAGTTTTGTTTTACAAAAGAGTTTTCTCAAAATTTTCTAAGTTACCAGAGTATTTACTCTCTGGTAATCGATTACCAGTTTCCTATAATTGATTTCCTTATGATTGTGTCTATTTTGAATTTGAGTTTTGGTGATTGAATTGCTGGCTGAAATGTTGATCCTAAGTGAATATTCAACTCCTAAAACTGTGGTAAACAATCCTAGTGAGTTCAACATACATAGGAAGGTTGAAAGTAAGCCCAAGGCAATCAATATACCATGCTTAAAAAACAAAATCGCTGGTGCTGGCAGCTTGGACATACAAACTTGTAAAAATTACTGAGAATTGGTTACTTCGAATTTTGAGCTGAAATTTTTACTGAGTTTTATAGACATCTGGAAAAAAGTTATATAAAAAGAAAAAAAGTAATTTGGATAAATGGAAAAAATAAGAAAAATCACACAAGTTGGCAGGAAAATCAGTATCCAGGAAAAAAAAATGAAAGGGAAGTGTGCTTGTTGTTTTGGCTCAAAATTTATTCTATACTTGGTGCCTATGTTTTACCAATCTTAGTTCCAAAATTTCAATTGAAAATTAGTGTGAAGACAAGTGCCAAAGCTAGAGGTTTTTTGAGTCTTTTTTTCAGTTTTTTTACTCTACTCTAGAGCCATTCTAAGTTTCTCTTTAAGTCCTAGCTTGCTTCTATGTCATTTTCATTGCTTTAATTGTTGAATAATCCTTGAAAAAATTGTCTTGTTAAAACTCCATTGGTTTAGCTTTCATTTCATTTTTTTTGGTCTTTGGTTATTGCTTGTCTCTTTGTTTCCTTGTTTGTGGGTTGCCATATAGGGAATTGGAAGGAGGATTGGTGCCATCCCTTGAAGAATTTGAGTCAAGAAAAAAGGGCCAACCACCTTAAGAGCTATTGGACTAAGAAGAATTCCAAATTGAGTGAATCACCAAAGAGAGAACAACCACCAAAATTGAGGACCATTTTGTAAATTTGCAATTTACTTACCTTCATTGCTTTCAAGTTTTGTAACAAAAAGGTCTTTCATTGGAAGTTTGTTGGGAGCCTCCAATAGGTTACCAAACTTCCATTTGTGTGTAATAATTTTAGGCAATTTTTCCTTAGGATAGTGAGTGTTTTGTTGGGAACCTTCAATGTGGTCATCCAAACACTCTTAGGATTCGCCTAGTTTACATTTCTTGCCAAACCGCCTAGATAGCTTTCCTTTTACCAATTAGTTGTTTACCTTATCTTTCACACCTCTTTTAGTGTTTATTTTGGCTAGTTTCAACCATAGTTTCTTTTACCTTTTGTTTTCAAACCTCCAACAAGAAAGAACCACAACTTAGGAACCAACATGAGTCATCATTCATCTAGTGTTAATGGCGAGGGTACTAGTCATAAAGACCCTTTATCTAGAATCTTAGATGAGTTGAGTTCCCTCAAGTTATGGAAAGAAAAACAAGAGAGAAAAGAAAAAGGGAAAAAAGAGTGGAAGAAATAAGTCAAGATGAAAGAAAGAAAATAAGAGAGGAAGAAAGAAGAAAAATAATGAAAGAAATGAAAAGAGAAAAACATGCCTCCTATAGTAGTCATAACTCTTGCAAGAGCCTAAGTGAAGAACTTCGTGACTATTACGAAGGAAGGCATAGGTCACATCTTAGACCTCACTCCCATAGAAGAGAAAAGGAAAGAAAGCCTCAAGAGGCTAACATTAACCTCTCATACTTCCATGGGAAGGACAATGTAGAGGCTAACTTAGATTGGGAAATAAGGGTAGAGCAACAACTTAAAAAGAAGTCTACTTCAAAATCTTATGGCTCTCACTCTTATCCAAAGAAAGACCAAGGTCAAGGCATCTTAGGGGTGACACCTTCTAAGCCCAAAGATAATAAGGGGAAGGCAATAGAAAAGCAAGCCCCTAAGGCTAGTATGCAAGAGAAAACTAGCTCTATAAAGTGCTTTAAATGTCTTGGAAGAGGACACATTACTTCTAATTGCCCCACCACAAAAACCATGATTATGAAGGGCCAAGACATTTATAGTAGCCAAGATGAGGCTACTACTTCACCTTCCTCTAGTGAAAGTGAAAAAGCAAAAGGGGAAGAATCTAGTGAAGAAATCTACCCCTAAGAAGAAGGACAACCATTAGTGGTTAAAGAGAAGTGTAAGGAGGTAAGTGTCTCCTCTAAGAGGTTAGCTAAGAAGGAAACTCATTTTACAATAAAGACAAACATTAAAGAAACTTTCCCTCTTAGACAACCTCCATATTTTCTCTTTTGTAAAAAGACACTTGCTAGCATTGCCACACCTCTTGGGCTTGAGTTTATTCCTCAAGTAAAGAAGTTGTTGGATGAGGGTTTGGTTTGCAAGAGCTTAAATCCTTGTGCTTTGTTGGTGCCCAAAATAGGTATTATTAGGCACCAAGTCCCTAAAATAGGTGGTATGATGAATGTTTTGAGTGGTGCAACCCTCTTTTGTAAAATCACTCGTACACCTAACATCTTCATGGTGTGTGTACATAGGGACCCATTAGGTAGGTTTGTTCTTATTTTTAGTTTCAATACAAACTTAGGTACTCATATGGGACACCTTAGGTTTGTCATACTTTTTGGTAGGAATAATCAATATGAAAATACAAAAAAAGGTATGTTTTATTGCGTTACTTTTCTTAATTTTTCAAATAGTGATCAAGGGATTCCCATGAACCCTAAGAGAATAAAGGTCATTCCTGAGTGGCCCACTCCACCACAGTGGGCATTGCCGGCCGGGCGAGTCGTGGTTGGAGCCGGAGCTTGGGGGGCCTCCCTCTGGATGGGGGCGGGCGCTCTAGGCTATACGGGTGCTGAATTGGATGAGTTCCCGGCGCGAGATGAAAAGCTCAGATGATGTTGCGCATACTGATGGGTACCATAAGAGGTCTGCGGGGGCTTGACCCATGCGGGCGCTGAAGTGACGGCATGGGTATCTCCTTCCTTCCTTTTTGCCCCAGTTGTTCTGATTCTCTTAGCATTGGCACTTGTGGAGGAGACATAATCGAACTTCCCTCTTTTCAACCCTACTTCGATTCTTTCCCCGGCGAATACCAAGTCCACGAAGCTGGAAGGCATGTAGCCTACCAACTTCTCATAGTAAAACACTGGCAAGGTGTCTACCATCATGGTAATCATCTCCCTTTCGACCATGGGAGGGGTCACTTGTGCTGCCAGGTCTCTCCACCATTGTGCATACTCTTTAAAGGTCTCACTTTCCTTCTTAACCATATTCTGTAGCTGAGTGTGATCGGGAGCCATATCAGAATTATACTGATATTGCCTCAGGAAGGCAGTAATCAGGTCCTTCCAAGTACGGATGCGAGAAGCTTCCAGATTAGTGTACCAAATAACCGCAGCTCCAGCCAAGCTATCTTGGAAAAAGTGCATTAACAACTTTTCATCCCTAGAGTGTGCCCCTATCTTGCAACAATACATCTTAAGATGGTTTTTAGGACAAGTTGTCCCTTTATACTTGTCGAAATCAGCTACCTTGAATTTTGGGGGGATGACGACATCCGGTACCAAGCAAAGATCCATCATGTCCGCGAACGGATAGTCACCAAAGCCTTCAACAGCTCTCAATCTCTCCTCGAGGAGATCGAGTTTCCTTCTTTCTTCCACCACTGGGGGTGGTCCTTCTGTGGACAACAATATTGGTTGTGCTGTGAGGTTGTGCTGAGGCAATGTGTTGGGTGCCGACCCCTCGACGAGGATCGGGGGGTAGAAATCGACATCCCCTTGGGCATACTCTCGATGATCATCATGGACCTCGTCAGGCTGTCGAGGAGGCTCCCCTTCAAGGATGGGGGAAGGGACATGACCTGCATCATCATGCATGACTGGCGACGTGTAATTAGGTGGTAATCCATAAGGGTAAGCCACCCGGTTGTATCCCAAATGCGGGTTGTTGGTGTGCCCCAGTGTGCTCCTTTCTCGTCCTACCGCGTTTGGGGGAGGATGGTGCGCGGTAGCTAGGAAAGTTGGGTCTGCTTCGGCAGCCGAACTAACAGTGGCAGTGGTGGCAACGTTTTTCTCCATGAGTTGTCTCATTCCTAACATGGCCTCCATCATGGATGCAAGAGAAGGCCCTAGGGTTCTTATGAGTCTTAGGGTAGATTTTGGGCCCATGGGCTAAGTACGAGCCCACTTATCTTTGTAAATATTAGATTAAGGTTTCATTATTTTTGGGCCTTGTATTTAGGGCTCCATAATGTAGGTAGGGTACCTTAGAAATATAGGATTTTTCAGCCCTTGTATTTTAGGGCACCTAGACTAGTTTTTGTATTAGGGGTAGTTTTGTAATTTCACATGCACTAAGTGAATATTTGATGTGTGTGGTTGGAAATAAATTTAATTGAATTGGTAGAAGCCCAATCCAATTAAATTTTAGAGGGGGAGGTGAGCATTTGCTTACTACACCCCATTGCCACATCATATAGTCACACTTTGTGCATGTCCTTCATGCTTTACATGCCTCATGACACCTAAGCACACTTAGTGGAGAATCTTGGAATTGATCTTGGATTAGCGGGCTGAACCATAACTAAAATTCACTAATCATAATTAGTGAAATTTTGGCTCCAAAGTTTGGCTCCACAAATTCAATTTCAAATTCAAGTGAAATTTGAATTGAAATTCAAATTTCCCTCCAATTTTTGTGACACTTAGGCTATAAATAGAGGTCATGTATGTGCATTTTTTTGAACTTTGATCATTTGAATATTAAACTTCAGATTTCAGAGCTCATTTAGAACACAAAATTTCGTGCTCTTCTCTCCCTCTCCCTTCATTCATCTCCTTCTTCCTCCAAGCTCTTATCCATGGCCTCCTATGGTGGTGAGCTTCTTCTAGACTCATCTTCTCCTTGAAGTGGCGTCTCCTCTCTCTCTTCCTTTCTCCATTCCACTGCCATTCATCTTCCAAGAAGCAAAGGAATCCATTGATGAAGAAGATCCTAGGCCTACAAGCTCAAATGGAGCTTACATCATGTGGTATCAAGAGCATCTTCATTTAGGTGATGTTCTTTTGCTTCCTCTATCTTTTTGTTCGGTGAATTCTCTTTAATTCCTTGTTCTTCATCTTATTCTCCTTGTATATCCTCCATTGTCTTGTGGTTTTGTGCTGTTTAGAGTAGATTCTAAAAAATAAACCGATTAAATCTTAGATCTACACTTGTTCTTGCATTTCTATGGTTCAAATTTTGTAGATCTACTCTTGAATCATGTTTTTTTTGTGTTGATTTTAGGTTCTATCATTTTTCATTCATAATATTCTTGTGCTGAACCTTTAGATCTAAATTTTCTTCCAAAATATTGATTAGAAAAAAAAACACAAAAATCTAAGTGTAAATCACTTAATCCATGTTGTCTTAGAGTCATGTTTAGTCATAGTAATTGTTACATTATGTTCTAAGTTTGTGTTGAATTTTTATTTTGTTGATTGAATTCTAGATATATTTTTTCATGTATTCTTGTCATTCTTAGCCTATCTTTTGAATTTTGAGTCTAATTCATGCATGTTATTTAGTTCATAACATGTTCTAAATCAATTCCTAGAAGTAGTCTTGTTCTTGAACTTTTTTTTTTTTTTCTAAGTTTCCTACATGATGCCTATGATGAAGTTGAGTTGTGGTGCTGATTTGTGGCTGGATTTGTGAATAAAAATAAGTCTTAAGCTCCCTTGAATTGTGTTATTCAAGATAATTTAGCATAAGCAAACACAAATTGTAACTATCCAAGCCTTAAGCAACATAAACACTACTCTTGATTTCTAGGTTGATATCGCTGGTGCTGGCAGCTTGAACATACGAACTTGTATAAATTACTGGGAATTGGTCACTATGTTTTTTGAGCTAAAAGTTTTACTGAATTTTCTAGACATCTGGAAATAATTATAAATAAAGAACCAAGTGATTTGGATTAAAGGAAAAAATAAGAAAAATCGCACAAGTTGGCAGAAAAATCAGTGTCCAGGAAAAAAAAGTGAAAGGGAAGTGTGCTTGTTGTTTTGGCTCAAAATTTTTTCTATAATTGGTACCTATTTTATACCAATCCTAGTTCTGAAATTTAAATTGAAAATTATTGTGAAAACAAGTACCAAAACTAGAGGTTTCTTGAGTCTTTTTTTTTTAGTTTTTCTACTCTACTCTAGAGCCATTCTAGGTTTCTCTTTGAGTCCTAGCTTGCTTTTTTGTGCTTTTCATTGCTTTAAATGTTGAATAATCCTTGAAAATTTGTCTTGTTAAAACTCTATTGGTTTAGCTTTCATTTCAATTTTTTTGGTCTTTGGTTATTGCTTGTCTCTTTGTTTCCTTGCTTGTGAGTTGCCATATAGGGAATTGGGAAGGAGGATTGGTGCCATATCTTAAAGCATTTGAGTCAAGAAGTAAGGGGCCAACCACCTTAAGAGCTATTGGAATAAGAAGCACTCCAAATTGAGTAAAACACTAAAGAGAGAATAGCCACCACAATTGAGGACTTTTTTTCTTTGTAATTTTGTAATTGGCAATTTGCTTTGCTTTCAAATTTTAGGCAATTTTCCCTTAGGATAGTGAGTGCTTTGTTGGGAACCTTAAATGAGGTCATCCAAACACTCTTAGGATCCGCCTAGTTTGCATTTCTTGCACTTTAATTTCTTGCTTACTTTCATAGCTTATTTCCCTTACCCTCCATTGTCAAACCGCCTAGATAGGTTGCCTTTTACCAATTAGTTTTTACCTTATCTTTCACACCTCTTTTAGTGTTTATTTTGGCTAGTTTCAACCATAGTTTCTTTTACCTTTTGTTTTCAAACCCCCAACAAGAAAGAACCATAACTTAGGAACCAACATGAGTCATCATTCATCTAGTGTTAATGGCGAGGGAACTAGTCATAAAGACCATTTATCTAGAATCTTAGATGAGTTGAGTTCCCTCAAGTTATGGAAAGAAAAACAAGAGAGAAAAGAAAAAGGGAAAAAAGAGTGGAAGAAATAAGTCAAGATGAAAGAAAGAAAATAAGAGAGGAAGAAAGAACAAAAATAATGAAAGAAATGAAAAGAGAAAAACATGCCTCCTATAGTAATCATAACTCTTGCAAGAGCCTAAGTGAAGAACTTCGTGACTATTACGAAGAAATGCATAGGTCACATCTTAGACCTCACTCCCATAGAAGAGAAAAGGAAAGAAAGCCTCAAGAGGCTAACATTAAACTCTCATACTTCCATGGGAAGGACAATGTAGAGGCTAACTTAGATTGGGAAATAAGGGTAAAGCAACAACTTAAAAAGAAGTCTACTTCAAAATCTTATGGCTCTCACTCTTATCCAAAGAAAGACCAAGGTCAAGGCATCTTAGGGGTGACACCTTCTAAGCCCAAAGATTATAAGGGGAAGACAATAGAAAAGCAAGCCCCTAAGGCTAGTATGCAAGAGAAAACTAGCTCTATAAAGTGCTTTAAATGTCTTGGAAGAGGACACATTACTTCTCAATGCCCCACCACAAAAACCATGATTATGAGGGGCCAAGACATTTATAGTAGCCAAGATGAGGCTACTACTTCACCTTCCTCTAGTGAAAGTGAAGAAGCAAAAGGGGAAAAATCTAGTGAAGAAATATACCCCCAAGAAGAAGGACAACCATTAGTGGTTAAAGAGAAGTGTAAGGAGGTAAGTGTCTCCCTCAAGAGTTTAGCTAAGATGGAAACTCATTTTACAATAAAGACAAACATTAAAGAAACTTTCCCTCTTAGACAACCTCCACATTTTCTCTTTTGTAAAAAGACACTTGCTAGCATTGCCACACCTCTTGGGCTTGAGTTTATTCCTCTAGTAAAGGAGTTGTTGGATAAGGGTTTGGTTCGCAAGAGCTTAAATCCTTGTGCTTTGTTGGTGCCCAAAATAGGTATTATTAGGCACCAAATCCCTAAAATAGGTGGTATGATGAATGTTTTGAGTGGTGCAACCCTCTTTTGTGAAATCACTCGTGCACCCAACAACTTCATGATTTGTGTACATAGGGACTCATTAGGTAGGTTTGTTCTTATTTTTAGTTTCAATACAAACTTAGGTACTCATATGGGACAACTTAGGTTTGTCGTAATTTTTTGTAGGAATAATCAACATGAAAATAAAGAAAAAGGTATGTTTTATTCCATTACTTTTCCTAACTTTTTAAATAGTGATCACGGGCTTCCCATGGACCCTAAGAGAATAAAGGTCATTCCTGAGTGGCCTACTCCACCAAGTATAACGGAAATTAGGGGCTTTAATATCTTAACAAACTTTTACAAATGGTTTGCCCCATATTTTTCTATACTTGTAGCACCACTCATTGAGTTGGTGAGAAACTATATTCTCTCATGGGAAGATGGCCAGGAAAGGGTTTTTCAGTCCTTACCGTACTGCAACATAACTAATACATATGTTTTTATTCTATTTACAGGTGTTGAGGAAAAAATTAATGAGTTTCAAGAACCTCGGGATTTGAGGTCAAATCCTTTTCAAGGGGGAGGGAATGATGCAATCCTACCCCTTAAGGGTATTGGATAGAAGACTCCAAGTAGATTGGGCCAGAGATGCAAGAGAAGGCCCTAGGGTTCTTATGAGTCTTAGGGTAGATTTTGGGCCCATGGGCTAAGTACGAGCCCACTTATCTTTGTAAATATTAGATTAAGGTTTCATTATTTTTGGGCCTTGTATTTAGGGCTCGATAATGTAGGTAGGGTACCTTAGAAATATAGGATTTTTCAGCCCTTGTATTTTAGGGCACCTAGACTAGTTTTTGTATTAGAGGTAGTTTTGTAATTTCACATGCACTAAGTGAATATTTGATGTGTGTGGTTGGAAATAAATTTAATTGAATTGGTAGAAGCCCAATCCGTTAAATGAAAACTCCATTAATTTGCTTATGAAAAAAAATCAGAGTATAATTTTCTTAATATACATTCACCAAACAACGCACAATTACTTTTTATATATATATATATATATATATATATATATATATATATATATATATATATATATATATATATATATATAACAAAAAATAAATTTATACATATATATAAATATATATTCGATTTCTATCCTCAATTCAGAAAGAATTATAGAACCAGCTACAGAGGAGTTGATTAACAAACACAACTCAATCATCACAGGTACCAACCACACTGTACAAAAATTGCAAGGGCGAGTTTATTATAAAAGAAATCAACACAAGAATCAAATGCCATGATTAGTAAGAATATATTAACAAATACCATAATCACACATAAACATCCATTAGTCCAACATACACTCAACAATTAGTCATCAGTCTCCAACAATTCTAATCAATCATGCTTAATATGATGCATGCACCTGACCTCAACTCTCAAATGAAATGTGGTACCATTCGTCGGGAAATAGCCTAAGTGTGTCCATGTGACACTCTCATTTAGGAAAACTAGGGAGCAAGTGTCGAGGTCACCCTGTCATGCACAGGTAACTCCCCCCCCCCCTCCCATGATGATCAACCTGAGTCTCAAGGGAGTTCTAAACTGAGTGACATGCCCCCAAGTATAAGTATTCCCCCTCATGAGAAACTACAAGTACTTACTGAAAATGTTTATACTATTTCCATGCAATATGAAGTATGAAACATGGGCACCATTAATGGACTAACCATGAATAATTCATTTTAAGCCATCCCCCTCCAGAGATGCTTAAAACTCTTTAACCACTTTAATTCCCCCACTAGGGATATCCATCATGGTCACTGCACCCACGATGTACATACACAACATACATCATCACAATGACATTTTCAACATCAACAACATCTCATCTTAATGTCAATATCAACATCAACATCACCTCATCTCAATGTCATTCTCAGCATCAACATCATCTCATCTCAATGTCATTCTCAGCATCAACATCATCTTATCTCAATGACATTATCAACAACAACAACATCATTTCATATCAACATAATCATCAATAACATCATCATCTCATATCAATATTATCATAAACACCAACACCTTCTCATATCAATTATTATCAATATCATCTTCAATAACAGCATCATTCTCTATTAACATTATCATAAACATCAACGTCACCTCATATCAATTAATATGATCAGTAAATCACATTCCGCACATACATACATATATAGTTCATGCCTGAGATTCACACTCCTCAGGTCTTCAGACAACACAAGTCTAATAAAAACAATAATGTCATTTATCAATAACAGAGGTGCATTCCTATAATTAGCATCCCATTAGTCAAAAACATTGTTTTTCTTGAAAACTAGCATATACAGGGACAGACATACATTCCTATAATTAGGTTCCCCGACCCCAATTTTGGTATCAAAGCCATAAAATTATAATAAACTCCCCTCACCTGTCGTGAGCTCTCTTTTAGATCTTCCCTGCGTCACTTAGAGACCTCTCTTGTTCATGTTTGTTCGTCCAAAAGCAAGGTTCTATATACCTAATTGAACGGAATTTAGTATGGATTTCAAAAACAAGGTTAATAATAACATCTGGGGTCAATTACCCTTGCCATAACAAAAAGAGACATCATTTTGAAATTATGACCACACCAATCTGACCGGGTCTTAGCGAAGGTCACAAAAACAACTTCAATTTTATAAAAAGATAACTTTTACAACGTCTCAGTTTCAAGGGTTTTTCAATGAAGTGTAAAAACACCTTGTTACGGTACTCAAAACACAAGAGACACTAAGAGAAGTTCAAACTAACTATGAGAAAGGCTTAGAAGTCAATATTACCTCAGAGAAGCTAGAAAAGAAAGGATTAAGGGCTTGTTCTCCACCAAATCCTTGAGGTGGATTTTGAGGATACCTCTTTGATTAAAATGTTCCTCTCCATGTGGTGGTTTAGTGGCAAGCAACAACAGCTTGTGGAGGCCACCGGTGGTCGTGGGTGGTGGAAAAGGAGTTTCTAGGGTGGTTTGGATGAAGTTTTGAGAGGGAGAGGCATGAAATCATGTTTTTCAAGTTGAAGAATGTATTTATAATCTGCAGATCTCACTTAGCGAGCTCATCTCGCTAAGCGAGAATGCACTTTTGGCACCAAGCGTGAATTTTCGTGCTAAGCGCAAACCCTTCTCGGGTCGGGATTTGCAGTGAGCACAATAGTTTGCATTGTCGCACTGAACCCAATTTCCTCTCGGGTTGAAAATGTGCTTAACGTGCATCTCATGCTAAGCGAGATGTCCAAATTTGTTATTTTTCAAATCCCAACGGTCAAAACCTGAAGACGTGGGTTATGAACCTTTAGTCAAATTTGAAGGCGATCCAATGCTTAACAAATCCAGGATTGCATTTTTACCGGAATAGGTTTAGGTAAAATTTGAAGTCTCATAATTGCAAATTAGGTTAATAAAACTTCAAATAACTCAATATCCACATCAAGAAAATCACACATGGCTAATTCACACATACCTTAACTCATCTAAGTCAATCATATAATCAAATAACACGATAAATACATTTCAACAATGATTTACAGTTAGCAAAATTTTAGGGCGTTACATCACAATTTATTTTTCAAAGAAAACCAAGTTTGCATCCTCCAAAAGGGTGAACCCAAACAAAGTCTCCAAAAAGAAAACCAGTCTTATCGGTAGTATGCTTTTGCACACTGAGCAAGTGACTAAGATCACTTTTCCCTTTG
The DNA here is from genome assembly GCF_000004515.6 of Glycine max. Lineage (NCBI taxonomy): Eukaryota > Viridiplantae > Streptophyta > Magnoliopsida > Fabales > Fabaceae > Glycine > Glycine max. The sequence continues at coordinate 36,266,824 of NC_038250.2, read as the reverse complement.
CTCATTTTTCTAAAAAGATCTTTAAGATAGGAAAACACACTGAGCAAGTGACTAAGATCACTTTGCAAAGATTTGTAATCATCCATATTAAGAGAAGTAGATGCACAAACAAAACCAGTGGCTTTATAGCTTGAAACAAGTTTTTCATTTTCTTGTCTCAATTTATCCAACTTACTTTATGTTGAAGCCAATTTTGTGATATGCAGTTTTAGATCTCTTTTTAACTTATTGTTTGAAATAGCAAGCCATTGTGCTTCATCATTCATTTCATTAAATGCTACCTAAACTTCTTCAAATTCAAAATTTATCTTAGTTTCTTCAATGGTTGAAGAGTCATCTATTGAATCTTCCATCAAGCACACATTTGCAACATCTTCTTCACTAGAAGAGTCAGAAGATGTGGATGTATTGTCTCCCCAAGCTATGCAGACCTTTTTCTCTTTTTTATCCTTCTTTCCTTTCTGTTCAGCAAGTTGTTTTCTAAGGTAGATAGGACATTCATATTTGATGTGACCTTGCTTCCCACATTAAAAGAATGTGAAGGTATTGTTGTTGCTTTTTATCTTCTTTGAAGGTTTAGAAAATTTTCTGTCTTTGGATATATTGGGAAAATTTTCCAAGCTTCTTCACCATCAAGATAAAATTCTCTACATCTTTGCCATCACTAGAGCTTTCTTTGCAATCTTCCTTTGAAGAACTAACTTTGAGTGCAATTCCTTTTCTTTTCTTTTTTGTTTCTTCTACATGAGATTGTTGAATCAACTCATGTTCATATGCTAGCAATTCTCTGAACAGAGCTTCCATCGACATTGATGCTAAGTCCTTGGATTCCTTGATCACTGTGATCTTTGGTTCCCAAGTTCTTGTAAGACAGTTAAGGATTTTGATGTTTAGCTCATCATCTTTAAATGATTTTCCAAGACCAAGAAGGTGATTCACAATATGGGTGAATCTTGTTTGAAGTTTGTTAGATCAAGTGGCCTCGGAATAATTAAGAAGGGGGGGGGGGGGGTTGAATTAATTATTAATGTGTCTTGACTAATTAAAAAATCATCCTTCTTAATATTACTAGATTCAATTAGGCTTTACTACTAAGTTATGAGGAAGTAAAGAACAAAAACAATAACTTACACAAAAGTAAAGTGGAAATAAAAAGTACACAGCGGAAAAGTAAAGAGTGTAGGGAAGAAGAAGACAAACACAAGATTTATACTGGTTCGATCACAACCCGTGCCTACATCCAGTCCCCAAGCAACCACCGGTTCTTGAGATTTCCAATAACCTTGTAAAATCCTTTACAAGCAAAGATCCACAAGGGATGTACCCTCTCTTGTTCTCTTTGAACAACCAAGTGGATGTACGCTCCACTTGAACTGATCCACAAGAGATGTACCCTCTCTTGTTCTCATTATCACAACCCAAGTAGATGTACGCTCTACTTGTACCACAAAGGATGTACGCTCCAATGTGTTAAGACAAAGAATTCTTAGGCGGTTAGTCTCTTGAATCTTTGTAAGGCGAAACAAAAGATATCTCAAACGATTAGTCCTTTGAAATCTTTTATTTAAAGGAAAGGGAAGAATCAAAAGAATTCTCAGGCGATTAGTCCTTTGAATCTTTTGTCAAGATGGGGAAGGGAGAATCAAAAGAATTCTCAGGCGGTTAGTCCTTTGAATCTTTTGGCAAGAGGGAGAAGGGATGAAAAGATAGCACACTTTTGTTTTCTACAGAATTTCACTTGCAGAAAAACAAAGTTTTGAAACAAAGTTTAGAAATCTTTTTGGCAAAGAAAAAGCAATGGGCAATGGTTATAGAAAGATTGTGAAAAAGAATTGTTTGGAAGAATATCATATATATTTTTTGAATGTGTGCCAAAGTCATGCTTTTATAGAATCTTCATGTATGGTCAAAGAAACCATTGGAAAAGTAATGACTTTTGATAAAACCATGTTAAGAGTTATAACTCTTAACTTTTTCTTCAAAACTGTTCACTGGTAATCGATTACCACAAAGGTGTAATCGATTACACAATTCATTTTATGAAAAGTTGTGACTCTTCACAATTGGATTTGAATTCCAACATTTAGATTCACTTGTAATCAATTACTAATATAGTGTAATCGATTACTAATTTAGTGTAATCGACTACACTATTTGAAAATCATTTTGGAATGTTGTAAACCATTTGAAAACATTTTGAAAACCAAACTGGTCACTAGTAATCGATTATTGATAACTGGTAATCGATTACCAGAGAGTAATCACTCTGGTAACTTAGAAAATTTGAGAAAATTATTTTGTAAAACAAAACTGTGCTATTTGGTTTTTGAAAAAATCTTTTAATACTTATCCTATATGAAGTCTTGACTTGTTGCTTCTTGATTTCTTCTCTTGAATCTTGGATTGGATTCTTGATGCTTGATCTTGAAGTCTTGAATCAATTACTTGGGCTTTTGGCATCATCAAAATTGCTTGGTTAATCATCATGAAGCTTGCTTCTACAAAGTTTTGAAATGCTTTCTCCATTCTTCATTCGAAAAGCTTCATATTCAGATACAAGAATATGTTTTCTTGCTCTCTTTACCTCCGTAGTGCCTTCATGAGTGACTTCAAGCATTTTCCATATTTCCTTTGCACTTTTGCACTTTGCAGTATGAAAAAATTCATTAGAAGATAAACCAGAAGTTAAAATGTTTTTACCATTTTGATCATCTTGGACTTTTCTTTTCTCATCATCTATCATCCCATCCCATTCCTTAGGTACCGATTCACCATTCACTTCTTTAGTTGGTATAAATGGTCCTTTAACAATAGCATTCCATGCATTGAGATAAATTGACTAAATAAAGATTTCCATTCTTTTTTGCCAAAATGAAAAATGTTCTCCCTCAAACAATGGAGGTCGATTAAGAGATGCACCCTCTTTGAAATGAGTTGTTTTGCACCCATTTTTAGAAAAATTGTGATCTTGACCAACTTTCAAGATTAAGTCTAATACCAATTGAAAAAGATGATGGAACTCACAAACCAAGTGGGGGTGAATTGGTTTCTAAATCAAATTGAAAAAAAACCAGAGTTAAGAAAAACTTCTTTTCCAAGGATCATATCACAAACTTTTGATAAACCAATATCTAATCAATCACCCTTAATACAAAAATCTTTTGTTAATGTTCTTTCGCAAAAAGATATTTTCTTTAACCTTCAGTAAATTGATCAAGACTACAATGAGAAAGAAAGATAAGATCAAGAGAAGATGTACATCGATTTTTATACTGGTTCACTCTCTATCTCGAGAGAAGCAATCTAGTTTTATAATCCAAACCAAATTATATTTTCACTGTGCATATAGAATTCTTACAAGCAATCACAATCAATCTTAGTTCCTACCACAAAAAAAGAGACTAAGGTATCCAACCCTTGGGTCCTTTATGAATAAGAGCCTAAGAGAAACCTACCCTTCACCCAAACAAGAAAAACCTATTCTAGCATGCCTTCAAAAATTCATGCATATGCTAACATGTAAAACACACAAAAAACTTAGTCAAGGAGAGACATGACCTAATCAATCACATGCAAGAATCTTTGCTTGAGCGAATGAGTGTCTTCTTGATCTCAAGAGAAATTCACAACACACTATTCAAAGAACTTTTCTTTTCTCTTTCTTCTTTCCATTTTTCGTTATTAAGTGAGAACACAAGGTGGTTATTTATAGAGAAAATAGTTATAATCACCTATAATCGATTAAATATTCAATGTAATCGATAACTTCAAAGAAGTAATCAATTATATTATCATTTCAATCGATTAAAGTGTTATTCCCAACTTCTGGAAAGCTTTCAAGAACAATGTAATCGATTAGATTCTTGATGTAATTGATTAAAGTGTTCTTGATCACTTTCGGGAACATTTTTAAGAGTAAAGTAATTGATTATGATCACCTGATAATTGATTAAAGCAAAGACTCATGAAGAACCATACATGGTGTCAACTGAACTATGTTATCGATTACGGTTGACTGGTAATTGGTTAAATCAAAACATGAATTTCTCTACAAGCTACAAACACTTGTGTAATCGATTACGATCAGCATTATAATCAATTAAATCAAAGATTTTTATGCACTGAAGAAGTTTCTAACTTTAGAAACAATCTTATTACCTCTACATGATGATGCATGATGTACACATGAAAAGACGAAGACTAAGATGCAACAATCAATACAAATGCCACTTTAAGAGTTGGGCATGGAAAATGATAAAACTTCTTCAAGCTTCAAAGCTTTTTCATGGGGCTCTCCCTATCTCTAACATTGAGGTCGATATGTCCAAGATCGATGTTATTACTTCTCTTTCTTACCCTGCTTCTATGTGGGAAGTACATTCTTTTCTAGGACATACAGGTTTTTACATGAGATTCATCTAGGATTTTAGCAAGATTTCCCTACCATTGTCCTAGATTTTTCAAAAAGACGTAGATTTTGTGCTTTACCAGCCATGTAGAAAGGCATTTGAGGAGCTGAGGAGGAGGCTTACCACCTCTCCTATCATGCGGCCACTGGATTGGGAGCTTTCATTTGAGGTCATGTGTGATGCCTCCAATTAAGCACTTAGGGTTGTTTTGTTGCAAAGAGTTGATAGACTATCACATGTCATTGCTTAAACCTCACGCACTCTGGATCCAGCCTAAGTCAACTACACCACCACCGAAAAAAAGCTTTTGGCTACTATTTTTGCATTAGATAAATTCAAATCTTATTTGCTTTGAGGTACCTGTTGAAGAAGCCTAATGGTAAACCCAGATTGATCAGGTGGATGCTTCTTCTTCGAGAGTTTGATATTGAAATCAGAAATAGGAGTGGTGCAGAAAACATGGTGGCTGATCATTTGAGTAGAATTGAGGGACCTGTTGATTCCCTCCCTATTAAGGATAACTTCCCTGATGAGGATTTGATGCATTTGCATTCATCACATGTCACACCTTGGTTTGCTAACATTGTGAATTTCATTGTTGCATTGTTGTCCCACCATATGCATCTAGGACTCAAATAGATAAACTTAAGAGTGATGCCAAATATTATGTGTGGGTGATGCTTACTTGTGGAGGTTTGGTAGTGACCAAGTGATCCATAGTTGTGTGCCCGATCAAGCAATTCAGTCTATTCATCAGTTTTGTCATGGCATGCCTACTGACGATCATGTTGGTCCTCAAAGGACCGCTAGGAAGATTTTAGACTGTGGGTTCGATTGGCCCACCATTTTTAGAGATGCTCGTCATTTTTCAACCACCTGTGAGAAGTGTTAGAGAGCAGGAAGGACCATTAGACATAGGCATGAGATGGCCTAGCAACCCATTATTTTCTGTGAGATTTTTTATGTTTGGGGCATTGATTTTATGGGTCCTTTTCGTATTTCTCATGGTTTTTCATGTATCTTACTTGTTGTTGATTATGTTTCCATGTGGATTGAAGCTAAGGCCACCAAAACTAATAATTCTAAAGTTGTTGTGGATTTTGTGAGATCTAACATTTTTTCTAGGTTTGGTGTGCCTAAAGCCATTATCAATGACCAAGGGAACCACTTCTGTAATAGTTCATTGGCATCCTTGCTTCAGAAGTATGGGGTTGTGCATAGAGTTGCTACAGCTTATCATCCGTAAACTAATGGGCATATGAAATTTTTTAATAGAGAGATCAAGCAAGTGTTGTAGAAGGTAATGCAGCCCAATGGGAAGGCTTGAAGCAAGCTACTCGAGGATGCTCTATATGGGCCCATAGGACCGCTTACCAGACACCTTTGGTGATGTCCCCCTATAGGGTGGTTTTTGGTAAGGCATGCCACCTTCCGATGGAGATTGAGCACCATGCTTATTGGGCTTTGAAGGGTTGTAACATGGCATTTGATGAAGTGGGTATGGAAATGAGGCTTCAATTGCAAGAACTTGAGTAGATCCTCTTAGAAGCCTATGAGAACTCCAAGATTTACAAGTAGAAAGTGAAGAGATTTCATGACTCTAGGATTCTTAGGAAGGAGTTCCATATCGACCAAAAAGTTCTCTTGTTTAACTCTCACCTCAAGCTTATTTTCAATAAACTTCGATCTAGATGGGATGGTCTTTTTGTTATTACTAATGTTTTTCCCCATGGTGTAGTTGAGATTAAAAATTAAAAATGAAGTTACCAACAAAGTATTCAAAGTGAACGGTCACCAACTTAAACTTTTTCATGTGCTCCCAAGTGGAGCAGGAATTTGTGGCAAACCTCTCTTTGGTCTTGCCATTTTTATGTGATGATGTGTCTTGAATGGCACTTGAGGAGTTTTCTTCCCTTTTCTTTTACATGTTGTCTCCTTGTTTGCATTTCATTACATGCTCACATTGAGGACAATGTGCATTTCAAGTGTGGGGAGGAGGTTTAGAAAAGTCTGCTTTCTATTTTTACAGCTTTTGTTGTTATTTTTGTTTCTGTATTATGTTTCAGTTTTGGCGTCTGTATTTGTTTTTTGTTTCTATTTAGTCGTATTATGTTCTGTCTATTTTTCTGTATTTGTATGTTTTTTCTATTTTTGTTGTTTTTTTGTTGTTTTATTGTTTTTACATACAAAAAATAAAAATTACAGATTTTGCAATTGTTGTTTCTAATTTTTTTGTTGAACTTAGGCCTTTTTTTTAGGACAATGTTTCTGTTGTTATATTACCATAGTACATTCTTAATTTTAACCTGTCTACTTGTCCACTTTGCATTTTGTGATCATGTGTTCATGGATTGCTTGTTACATTGAGACCATCCTTCCATTTTCCATCTCTCTCATTTTTGTGCATTGTTAGGATCCATTGAAAAAATGTGTGCCTTGCTCATACCTTCCTTGTAGTTGTGGTTAATTTTTTGTTTGATTTCTTTTTCTTAGTCTTTCTTTTAGTTTTGCCCAGGAGTGCAAAAGATAAAGTGTGGGGGAATTTGATTGAGCATTTAGAGTTTAGTATTTTTCTATTCTTCTTAACTGATTTGACATCTTTCTGATTATTATTTTCCAACCTTAACTCAGTTTTGGTCTTAGGCAAATGATTGAGCTTCATTGAGAATTGTAGCTTATTTTTAGATTTTTTGCACTTACTTGACCTATCTGCCTTGTGCAGGGCCTATAGGACACTACACAACTTCAAATGGAGTATGTGAGTAGTCCCTAGAAAGCTAAGAAAAAGGTCTTCAATTTAGTTGAAATAATCTTGGGCCAATTCTGCCATTTTGAGGGCCAAATTGGGCTTGAAAGTAAGAACCTCTGCACTTGAATAATTAGGTTGGGAATTTGGGCTTTGCTTTGTGTAATTAGTTTAATTAGGTATATTAGATGGGCCTAATCAAGGCCTATCCCTTCCTTCTAAGTATTAACTATATATATTAGTGGAAGTTAGTTAGTTAGTGTCATACCCTAATTTCGTCCGAGGACCATCCGTTGTTGGGATGCGACCCTCGTTTGACCACTTCGAGGCATTTGGCACCCATCGTTAGGCAATTTGTGAAGTTCCGAGACATGCTAGAAGCCAAAAGAAAAGCGTCGTAGCACAATCCGTGAAGTTCCGTGACATGCCGGAAATTAAAAGGAAGTGTTAGTGCGCAATCCGTAAAGTTTCGTAACATTCCGGAAGGCAAAAAAGGGATGATTATGTAATCCGTAAGGTTCCGCAACATTACGGAAAGAAAATAAGTATCGTTACGAAATTCGTAAGTTTCCGTAACTTTACGAAAAAAGAATCACCAATAAAAGGCAGGGGGTGTATTTAGTAAAATGGGGGTTCAAATAACAACCAGGCCCACTTGGGCCTTCCAGGATGTTCCTCCAGAAGGCGGTTGCTTCTGGAGGAAGCAACCTAGCTCGCCTAGGCGAGCTGAGCTGGTCTGGGCGAGCTGGGTGGCAAGCATCTCCTTCCTTTTCCTATAAATAGGGGAAGGAGGGAAGAACAAAAATGTTCAACCCTCCTGGTATCTGAGAATCACTTAAAATAAGTGAGAAAAATTGTTTCCGTGAAGAAAATCCAAGCCGAGGCGCTTCTATAACATTTCCGTGGGTGATTTTGCGAAGATTTTCAACCGTTCTTCGATGTTTTTCGTTCATTCTTCGTCGTTCTTCGGTCTTCCACCGGTAAGTTCCCGAAATCGAACTTTTCAATTCATTCTATGTACCCTTAGTGGTCCTCATTTGTTTCACGTGCTTTTATTTTCATTTCATTTACTTTCCGTACCCCTTTTTGACGTGCTTTACTCATTTACTTAAGTCATTTTCTCCCCTAATCAAAAATAAAATAAATTTCCACCGATCATTTGAATTGTAACATCCATTAATTTCTGTTAAAATGAAATCCGACTGTTCGGTCATGCCGTAACCTCGTTGGAAACCAAAATGAGGTAAAATAATAATATAATAATCAAAAATATCTTTTAGTAAAATAAATCAAAAAAAATCAATCGGACGTTTTTCTTTGGGATTTCTATTTCATAAATCGAATCGACTAATAACCAAAGTGAAACTAAGGCTAAAATCAATTCATAAACCAAACTTTTGTCATCGCCTAAAAAGGCCATTTTCAAAGGTCCAACGCCTTGAAATGGTCTTTTCTGCTTTTATTGGTTAAGGGTAGATTTCTAAAAAGCCTAAAATCAATATGTAACTTTGTTACCTTTTTCAAAAATAAAGAAATCATTAATGGTCCAATGTTTTTCTCACTCTTCAAAAGAATCGAAAGATTGTCTAATGGTCCAACGCCTTAAATGACCTTTCATTCAACAAAAACATATCTTGCAAAAAAGGATAAAAAATAACAAAAACGCTTTGTTCACAAAAGAACTACGTAGGTCTAATTTTCTCATCACAATTGAGGAATACGTAGGAGCAAAGGGAAACGCCCTTGTCGACCACAAAAAGATAAAAACATAAAAAGGAATAAAAAAGACATAAGAACGTAAAAAGGGAAAAAAATATAAATTGAAGTCATATTTGCACATTTGATTAAAGGTTACCGTCTCTTGTGACGGATGCGTGGGGTGCTAATACCTTCCCCGTGCGTAAATACAACTCCCGAACCTTTCACTTAGAGTTTGTAGATCACGTCTTTTCCGGTTTTTCCGACATTTTCCTTAAATGAACGTTGGTGGCGACTCCGCGCGTATTTCTTTCTTGGAACACGCACCCGCGAGTCATGCGTCTCCCTCCCGCCGAAGGGTAGGTTGTGACAGTTAGTTACTTCATTTTGTACAAAAATAGATTTACTTGTTGTGCAAGCTTGAGGATCAAACTCTATTCTCTCTTTTTCTCTCAACTGCTCTTCTTTCTTCTTCCTCTTTTCAGTTTTGTTCTTCCTTGTTCTTGCAAAAATTTCATGGATTTCCCACTGGTGATGATCATGGGAGGCTAAACATTCAATCAATCCAAGGATCTACTCCAAGCAAGGCTGAATTTGAGTTCTGGTTTAGTATTTCTAATCTGAGTAAACATTCATCTTTTTCTTCAATCCTAATTTCAATTTTCATGATTATGAATATGCTTAGGATTGAAAATGAATTAGTTTAGGGATTCCTTTCCTAATTTTGACTTTAATCACAGATTGTTTGGATGATATTCCAACCTAATTTGCGATGTCAATGAATTTAGAGATTAATTTGATTGAAACAACCCTAATGACATTCATTGAACTCTCACAACATGATTATTCTCTACATAACTATGATAATTCTTTTGCATTGGTTTGGTGAAATGGACTGATGATTTTGAATCTATTTTACAACTTGTTTGTGTAATTTTATTTGTGTTCTGCAATTAAAACTTTGTTTCAGTTTAGATTTCGCATTTATGTTCTGTTTTTGCATTTCTTTCAAGTGCCTACAAACTATTTGTTGAAATTCCCCTTATTGTTTATAAGGGAATTAAAGTAGGAACCAAATTGAATCGTATCTCTGAGTCGACCTAGGTTAATCCTTTACTGCAAAATTTCCTAGTTTTATTTGTTTTGAATCGATTCGACAATTGTTATCAACAAAAACATCTTTCTTCGTCTCTTCATAAGTATTTTCCTCGGAAAGAGTTTCTTTCAATTTGTCAAGGACATCCAAGAATGCTTTGAGATATTTTTCTTCTTCCTTCTTCAAGCACTTAATGGCATTCAACTAGAGCTTTATCAAGAGGGGAATGCATAGTGAATTATTGCACAACATTTTCTGCTTAATGTTCAATAGCCTCCATTCTAAAGCAAGCTTTTCCATCACTTGGATGCTTCATTGCGTCAAAGAGATTGAAGGTCACATTTTGGTCTTCCACACCTATCCTAAGATTACCATTCCCCATGTCAACAACACATCTAGCAGTGAGCATAAATGGTTGTCCCAAGATCAAAGGTACGTTCGAATCTTCTTCTACATCTATGACGACAAAATCCACCGGGAATGTGAAATGCCACACTTTTACAAGAACAACTTCAACAACACCATATGGTCTTGTGATAGAGCAATCCATAAGTTGAAGAGTCATTCGGGTTGGCACGATTTCTAAGTTTCCAATTCTCTAGCACATCGAAAGAGGCATCAAATTGATACTAGCCCCTAAATCATTAAGAGCCTTCCCTACAGATACCGCCCTAATTGAATAAGGAATGGTCACGCTTCCAGGGTCTTTTAATTTTGGAGGCAAGATTCTTTGAATCACAACACTACAATTGCCTTTTTCCACCACTATACTCTCATTGTTGATGTATTTTCCTTTCTAGGTGAGGAAGTCCTTCAAGAATTTTGTGTACATGGGCATGTGTTGAAGAGCTTCACCAAAAGGAAAGGTGATCTCCAGCTTCTTGAAGATGTCAAGAAACCTTGCAAAATAATGCTCATTCTCCTTCTTTGATGGTGCCAAGGGATAGGTAACATCCTTGGTAGGGCCATGATGCAATCCTACCCCTCAAGGGCATTGGGTAGAAGACTCCAAGAAGATTGGGCCAGAGATGCAAGAGAAGGCCCTAGGATTCTCATGAGCCTTAGGGTAAATTTTGGGCCTATGAGTTAAGTATGAGCCCAATTCTATTTTTATATATTAGATTAGGGTTTCATTATTTTTGGACCTTATATTTAGGGCTCCATAGTGTAGTGAGGATACCTTAGCAATGCAGGATTTTTCAGCCCTTGTATTTTAGGGCGCCTAAACTAGTTTTTGTATTAGGAGTAGTTTTATAATTTCATATGCATTAAGTGCACTATCTGATGTGTGTGTTGGGAGAGAAATTTAATTGAATTAGCAAAAGCCCAATCTATTTAAATTTCAAACCAACCTAAGGGGAAGGTGAGCATTTGCTTGGTACACCCCATTGACACATCATATAGTGACACTTTGTGCATGTCCTTCATGCTTTACATGCCTCATGACACCTAAGTACATGTTCAGTCGCATCAAGTGCACCGGATCGCGCAAGTAGTATAAAACGGTAAGAACCGAGTATCAAACTCTCGGGGAACTTGTGTTACTTGGTAAAGCTATATTCAGTGAATAGGTATCCGGTATGAAAAGAGATGTGTTGACTATGAACAGGTATGTAAACTAACTATTAAAAGGAAAATCACGTGAGTAATGATGCATAAAGACAAGTAGACAACACGTTGGTCTTCCTAATAGGTGCCTGATGTTAAAAGGATATTCTCTACTTAACAATGCTCGTGTGTTCTATGGTGTCTCCTGAAATGCTAAACCCCGATTCCTCATGATAGTCTAGCCTAATCCCGATCAAGCATCGTCCTAAGATTCCTCTTGTTGGACTAAACTCGACCAAAACCGCATTAAGACAAACATACAAACAACTAGGTTACCATACCCTGATCCCTCATGATAATATGATAAACTAGCCCTGTCCTATCAAGTTCTAAGAATCAAACCAGTTTCCACTGTTGAATGATCCTAACAAAGCATGCATCTACGTGATCAAGGCAAAATCACACTGAAATGAAGTACTACTACCACAGAGAACACATAAAACATCATTAAATAGATATACAAGTATTTACATCAAGTACCTACAAGGAAGAACCAATAGAGGATTTAGCTCTCCATATCTGGGAAGCTTCCTTTACAACAAAGAGAAGAGAAAGATGAAGGATTGAAGAAATACAAGTAGTGGAGATGTCTCCTCCACCTCTAGGACCTCACAATCACTCACAGACTCATCTCAAGCTCTCAGGACGACTCCCTCTTCAAGCTCTGTTCTCTGCAGGTCTTCGCATAGCAAAATCTCTCAAAACTCTTTGGATTCAGACCCTTCCCTCTCTAGAATCTCTCACATGCAGAAGCTCATTGAGAAATTGGCCAAAATCCTTGGAACTTGGACCTTTCTCTCTCTAGAAATCTCAAAACATGCAAAAGCTTCGAGAATTGCCCAAACTCCCCTCCAAAATCTGATTTCAGGCTTAAATAGGTGGCTTTGTTTGTGCTAGTGCGCTTAGCGCAACTATGCACCGCTCAGCGCGCATTAGTGGATTTCGGCTTAGTGCATGCTTTTCTCGCTCGGCGAATGGACTGAAGTGGTGTGCTTAGCGGGATGACCCTTCGCTCAGTGCAAATGCACAGCTCATCCTTCTTCCAGATTCTTCCTCGCGCTCAGCCGAGGAGTGTTGCGCTCAGCGGATGGCTCGCTAAGCCATAAGATTGGCTTAGCGAGAGGATGAAAATCAACACTTCACAAACTTGCCTAACTAACCTGAAATTGAGAGGAAATGATTGTTAAACACACAAAATGGGATTACTAAGTTGATGCAATCCTACCCCGCAAGGGTATTGGATAGAAGACTCCAAGAGGATTGGGCTAGAGCTGCTAAAGAAGGCCTTGGGGTTCTCATGAATCCCAGGGTAGATTTCTGAGCCCATGGACCAAGGTTGGGTCCTCCCTTCTTTGTAAATATTAGAATAGATTTTTCCTTCTTGTAGGCCTTGTATTTTGGCTATTCTAGTAGTATAGGGTGTTAGCCTTGTATTTCAGGGCATTTTGAGTAGTCTTTGTATTAGGGACTTTTTTTTATATATTTTCATGTATTTTGGCATGGGGGTGAGCTTATCTATTATATGGGGTATGTGTAGCTAAGCTCTAGCTTCTTTAGGAATCTTCTCAAGGAAGCTTCTCAAGGAGGTGAGCTTAGTTATTAGAGGGGTGTGTGTAGCTAAGCTCTAGCTTCTCAAGGAAGTTTTCTCAAAGAAGTTTCTCAAGGAAGTTTTCTCAAGAAAGCTTCTCAAGGAAGCTACCTAGTCAATAAATAGAAGCATGTGTAACACTTGTTGTAACTTTGATGAATGAAAGTCTTATGAGATACACTTCAAAGTTCCACTCCTCTCCCTCTTTTATTCCTTCAATTTCGTGCTCCCCCCTCTCTCTTTCTCTCCCTCTTTCTTTTCCTCCATTGAAGCATCCTCTCCAAGCTTCTTATCCAAGGCTCATCTTTGTGGTGAAGCTCCTTCTTCCATGGCTTATTCCCTAGTGGACGACGCCTCCTCTCACCTCTTCTCCTTTTTCTTCCGCTGCATCTCTATGGTGGAAAATCACCATTGAAGGACCTCATTGAAGCTCAAAGATCCAGCCTCCATAGAAGCTCCACAAGCAAGCTTCCATCATAAGTATTTATTACCTATATTTAACTAAAAGTACTTATAACACTTACAAAATAACCATAAATTGGAGGAGTTTGATACAATTTACACAAGTTTTATATGCAAAAGTTAGTTGTATTCATCGACTAACAGTACACTTAGTGGAGAATCTTGGATTTGATCTTGGATTAGTGGGTTGAAAATTCACTAATCATAAATAATGAAATTTTGACTCCACAAATTCAAATTCAAATTAAAGTGAAATTTGAATAGAAATTCAAATTTCCCTCCAATTTTGTGTGACACTTAGGCTATAAATAGAGGCCTTGCGTGTGCATTTTTTTCAACTTTGATCATTTAAAAAATTAGACTTCAAAGTTCAGACCTCATTCTCCCTCTTCTCTCTCTCAAAATTTCATTCCCCTCTCTTTCTCTCCCTCCATTCATCTTCTCCTACCTTCAAGCTCTTATCCATGGCTTCCTATGGTGGTGAGCTTGTTCTTGACTCATCTTCTCCTTGAAATGGTGTCTCCAATCACCTTTCCTCCTTCTCCATTCCACTGCCACTGATCTTCAAAAATCAAAGGACTCCATTGATGAAGAAGATCCAAGGCCCACAAGCTCTACATGGAGCTACATTAGACCACTAGGTGCTCCCTTCTTTTCTTCTCTCGCCATTTGACTGTTGGTCTTAGAAGATATGCCTCGTCAACTCCTTCCTTAAAAGTGTTTTTCTTTTTTTCTCCACTTTTCTGGTTTTTTCTACATTTTCAACACTTATTTGTTTCTCTTTATTCTCAGCTATGTCTCTCTCTCCTACACTTTCCTCGCATCACCCATATCTTTTACTACACCTTCCACTAAATTATCACTAACAAGGCCATCCATCCTTTTTCTTATTGTAAGTACCACTTTAGATTTCTCTTTGTGGTTTTTCTCTGTGTTAGCCACAAAATTCCCATTGGACTTCTCCGCAAGTTGCTTTGCAAGTTGGCCTACTTGAACTTCAAGATTTTTGATTGCCGATTTCGTGGTTTTATGGTTTGAGATGAAGACTTGCATGAATTGTGTCAAGGTTTTCACAAGCTTGGTAGTTCTCTCATATAGATTGGGACCTTGATCAAGAGGTTGATTGGATGGACCCCCTTTATCTTTGTTGAAGTTGTTCCCCAGATGGAATTTCCACCCTTGACCTTGATTTTGAGAAAAGTTACCACCCTGATGGTAGCCTTGACAGTTTTGGTTTGCCATGTAATTGACCTCCATAGATGCTTCCTCTTGAACCACACATAGCCCTACTTCATGAGCTCCACCACACAGGGTGCATCCTCCAACTTACATAGTGGAAGATTGAGTTGGTTGAAGGGAATGCAATTATTGTGGAAGCTTGTTGAGTATGGCTGTTAGGGCTTCAAGTTGTTTTGCAAGAATCTTGTTTTGAGCTAACAATGCATCTTGAGAGGTGAGTTCAAGAAGACTCTTCTTAGAAGGAGTATGAGTCCTATCACGGAGGATGGTGTGATCATTAGCTGCCATGTTCTCAATAAGCTCCATGGCTTCATCGAGAATCTTCAACTTGATTCTACCACTGGTGGAGGCATCAAGAAGTTTCTTGGAATGAGGTTGTAGGCCATCAGTGAACATGTTAACTTAAACTGGCTCACTAAACCTATAGGTGGGAGTTTTATGGAGCAAACCACAGAAACAACCCAAGGTCTCACTAAGAGACTACTCCAAAAATTGGTGAAATGACAAAATTCCTGTCTTCCCCTCTGTGGTCTTAGATTTTGGGAAGTACTTCTTGAGGAATTTCTCTACAACCTCATCCCATGTCCTTAAACTATTTCCCTTGAAAGAGTGCATCCATTTCTTTGCTTCATCGAACAATGAAAATGGGAATAGGTTGAGTCGAATAGCATCCTCCAAAACTCTGGCTATTTTGACTGTGTTGCATATTTCAATGTAGGTGGCCAAGCGAGCATAAGGATCTTCATTAGCTAGACCATGGAAGAGGTTTCCTTGAATCAACTGGATGAGAGAGTACCGATAGGAGATGTTGATCGCTTGAACATTCAGCCTTACAATACTAGTGAAGTATTGAGGCATTGTCGAGCTCGAATAGTTTTCAAGTGTCACTTTAGATGGCCCTTCTTCCACCATATGAGGCTCTTCAAAGATGAGAGGAGGAATAGGCACTGCTGATTTCTCCAAGATGAGGAGAGGAATTGTAGATTTTGGAGAGGGAGAAGCTCCCCTTGCTTTTTTCCTAGCTTTTGTTTCCTCTGTGAAGCATTGTTTTATTGACAAACAACCTCAATCTTCAAATTAACTAGAACAAGTTCTTCTTCTAAAGTTCTACCTCGCATACAATAATGGAAGAACTAGAGAAACAAATTAGCAAAGTTCATGAATTTATTGTAAAAACAAGATTTTAACCAAAGAATAAAGAATTGATTCTTAAAATGATGATATACAAACTACTGAGTTATTCGAATTCTGTACTAATCTTTATTGAAAAGACAATGCACTAAAATTTGGTTTCCAGCAGGAAATTCGAAGGAATGTAACAATTTTTCACCCTTTGATGAAAATTATATATTTGTTTGTAAAATACACAATTTTCAATGAGATATATTCAATTAAGAATTTTCGAAAATAATAAAATAAATAAAGAGTTATAGAATGATGAACAATTAAATGTAAAAAAAGGGACATAGATAGAAGAAAGGGATATAGGAAATGAAGGAATCATAGGCAAAGCATGAGTTATCGAAAGTAGAATCAGAGATGAGAAAAGCAATTGCATTGAAATGAAAGATGGGTTAGATCATACACTTTTCTCAGGGAAACTGTAGCCATTTCAATGTGTGGCATGATTGGTGTTATAGAGATTATGTAAGTGTTTCTAACCAAATGAAATGACTTCACTCAAAACCTCCTATTTATAAAATTTCTAGTCTAACTGACAAATTATATGATTTTTAGTTGACAACTTTTCAAGGATGACATGTTTTGAAGAATTTCAATACTGAATGATTGTACCTCAAAATACTTCCTTATGCCTTCTTCATAAAATAACTTAATCAAAGTTTTCATTAAGTCATTTTTCAATGTTCATCGAAAATACCTTTATAAATTTTACTTAGCACCCCTAGCACAAGATGATGGGAGTACTTGAGTATTCGATGATGTCGAGTACCTAATTACTCATAGAAGGTTATGCTTCAACATATTAAATGTATTATGAGGGGTATCTTCAAGTTTCGGCCTAGCTGGATACCCATACTATATAATAGCTAATTTTTAACACTCAACGCTATTATATAGGAAGAAATTCTCTTCTTGTAAAAAAACTTCTATGAATGTTTTCTTTCAAGAAAACATAAGGTAGATTATAGGACTTATTTTGAGCTGGATATATAGGCACATATATATTTTGTGCAAAGATTATGGACAAGGAAACAAAAAAAATTGGTAGCATATTCATTCTATCTACAATTCTTCCATTGCACAATCACGACTATCAATAATTTTGATGTGAAGCATTAGAAACCTCATATATAGAGTAAAAAAGAAAATCAGTTGGACCTAAGATTCATCGTGCCTTTTGAATTTGGAACAAAGGCACCCTTTTCCCTCAACTTTATCATGTCCATTATGATGTTAGTATACAATATAGAAACAAAAGTTAGATTCCAAAAAGTCACATTATTCAGATCTATAAAAAGATATGCATGTATTTCTATACAATTTTCAGGGTAAAGGAATTTGTCTGAAATCAATTATAATTTATCATAAATTTTAAATTTCTATTTTTTAAAAATATGAACTCAAAATTGTATCATATTGTTAACCGTGGAAATTGTACCTCAAATTTTAAACTAAAAATATTGCTTGAAAACACTTTAATTTAATTTATTTTAGAAATATGCATCACTTTTTTTAAAATATTTATAAATATAAAATTATCTCCTTTTTTAAAGAAAAATGCATTAGTTGGACAATGCTAAATAGTTGCATCAAATTAAAATATATGCATATATAAAGTAATTCAATTTCCATACATAAATAAAACAAAACCTATAGTGTCATAGAGAAATATAGGGATACAACCCATAACAGTTTGATAATAAACAAAATACATTTTTACATCCCTGCTACAACAAAATACATATCTATGGAGAAAATATATCTCAAAATACATCAAAGCAGTAAAGAAAACTAGGACCAAAGCATACGACTTATCACACCAGAAGTACTAAACTAACTAAGACG
This sequence comes from Glycine max, assembly GCF_000004515.6. Classification (NCBI taxonomy): domain Eukaryota; kingdom Viridiplantae; phylum Streptophyta; class Magnoliopsida; order Fabales; family Fabaceae; genus Glycine; species Glycine max. Next base: position 36,248,951 of record NC_038250.2, on the reverse strand, counting down.
TGCCCTCGGAAGGAACATCATTCTCCTCCTCAGAAGTTGGCTCCAATTGCTTTAGTAGTTCCTAGTACTCCTCGATCTCCTCGGATGACATAATGATCACCTCAGTCCTCTATAAACTCCACTAGATCTACTCACTGCATGTTGTATCGGCGAACACTGCACACTGATTGTACTCCTCTGGAGTCAATAGGAAGTCCAAAGCAAGGCGTGGCTCTTCCTATCTGAGATACAAATGAGTGTCTTCGTAGTGTCGGAGCTTTGCATAAGATGTGAATCCTCATGGGATATAAAAGGTCAGTAAATGGTCTATGGTAAAGGGCATTGAATCTAATCTATCAGCTGGCACTATGTGGACTCAAGTATGGTAGGACTAATGTGTAGTCTGTGTTACGATGCAAGGCCATACCCACTCTGTCATCGAGCTATACCAAGCCCACAGACACGGCAATGTACTTGGCATCATTAGTACTTGAAAGTTGTTGGTTGTAGGAGTGAGTCATCCGCACCTTAAATGCCACAAATAAACAATCAAAAAAAGAATAAATACACCCTATTAACCACTACACATGGTTTCTCTAAGAAAACAACACTCTCAAGATCTTAAGTGCATTACTAACACACTTATCACCTATTAGGGCCCAACCTTTGCCACCAATCCTTCCAGGTCTTGATGGTCTTACAAAATCATGTAGATGACAATCTGGAGTGATCACCACATATGGATACATCCTACATCAATCCCCAAGCTCCCAACTCAAAAAGCATAGTCTCAGAGCCCGTCAGGAGTAGCAAAGTGAGGCTTGTGAGTTACCTGCACCAAATGTTGGGTGGTCACCACTTGCTACCCCCCCTAAGTTCTTCGAACCTCTCTGCATACTATACCCCAGTGTATCTCTATCCATCATCCACTTTCTCAACGTAACCTCACTTTCTCATGGAAGAAATAGAACCATTAGTTCCTTAATCTCTATCCAATCCTCTTGATTGTTGCCACTGCATTTCGTGTATAGCCCTTATGCCTCATGCATCAACAAACACATACAAACAAACAAACAAAAAATGGTGAGATGAAGCTCAGGCCTGCGTATTAAACAAAAATTTGAAACATTGACAATCTTTAAACAATTTAAAGCTATGACTGAACTTCAACTAAACAAAAATTATCACTTTACAAACTAATGGGGGGGTTTCTATCCTTAACTCAACTTCTCACTACATTTGGAATCTCAATACATAAAATGCATCAGATTTATAGGGCTGTGGATTTTACAAATTTTCCCCCAAAATATGATGCAATCCTACCCCGTAAGGGCATTCGATAGAAGACTCCAAGTAGATTGAGCTAGAGATGCAAGAGAAGGCCACAGGGTTCTCATGAGCCTTAGGGTAGATTTTGGGCCCATGGGCTAAGTATGAGCCCACTCATCTTTGTACATATTAGATTAGGATTTCATTATTTTTGGGCCTTGTATTTAGGGCTCCATAATGTAGGTAGGGTACCCTAGAAATATAGGATTTTTCAGCCCTTGTATTTTAGGGCACCTAGACTAGTTTTTTGTATTAGGGATAGTTTTGTAATTTCACATGCACTAAGTGAATATTTGATGTGTGTGTTGGGAAATAGATTTTGGGCTCATACTTAGCCCATGGGCCCAAAATCTACCCTAAGACTCATGAGAACCCTATGGCTTTCTCTTGCATCTCTGGCCCAATCTACTTGGAGTCTTTTATCCAATGCCCTTACGGGATAGGATTGCATCAAAATATCCCTAAAACAACACTAGTTTCAGGGGGAAACTTGACTTTCAACACTTCCTAACTATAGCACATGCTTTTTGCCATGATTTTGATTGCAACAGCCAGGTGCGATGCAACTTCCCTTGGAGGAGTGGCAGGGTGCCACCCTGCTTCACTCCAGAATGATTGCGACACTAATGGGCACAATTAATAACTATGGTTGAAATTATATGGTTTTACGTATAGAGTTAGAAAAAGGAGATAAAAATGATTGAATACATTGAGATTGATGTTGACTTGACTTTATATGATATGTTACAATACAATATAAAACATAAAGCACTAAATTTTATTTTTAGTAATAATTAATCATAATCCTAATTAAATAGGAAACAAATCATAAGATAACTATTAGAATCTAATTGCAAGGAATGGGCTTGAGTCCCACATTGCAAATATGGAATTTAAGTGTGAATTTAAAAGGCCTTGGGCTCTTTAACTGCAATGGCTAGCTTTTGTGGATTGGTTCTCTCTTGGTTCTTGTCAATAATAAGGAAATATGAAAGCCAATCTCGAGAGGTAATTCAAATAATAAGGAAATGTGGAACTAATCTTAGCATATAACTTTTTTATTAGCAAAAAGTAATATGTATTATAATACTAAGATAAGTACAAGTGGTATTGTTATATTTACATTGTTGCCATACTATGTGTAGACCTAAGGAGTCCTAATACAAGTTGTATTCCAAGAATTAGGCATCCTAGATATGGATTTGTCTAGATGCCCCTCCATAAAAAGTAACCTATAGAGCAATCCTTCCCTGAGTACAAAACCCAAATTGAGATACAATTGGATGTTTTTCATTTATTCAAACATTATGCATGGTGAGGCTTGTATTAACTTTCACCTTGTGAAATTTGATTCCACAAGTGCTAGTTGCATATTTGACTTCTCTCTCTTCTTGAATTTCTCCTAAACTAATTTTTTTCCTTGTTGAGCTATAATTCTGGATCAAGTAAATATTGAAGTTTTTCTGAATTTTGATTCTAAATCAGAGAGCTAGATCTTACCTTTCAGAATTCATTGAGATAGTGCCTTAGTGTTGTAACACAAGTCAATGATAGCAAACTATGCTCTTCTTGGTAATTAATTTGTAGAATTAAATTGAATAGCAATTTGCAACACATCTATGATCTATCTTTGTTCAGAAATGTAAAAATGTGTTGAGGTTCGTGTATTGTAACTTCTTTTATTTATTTATTTATTTATTATTTTGGATTTTTAGGATTTAAATAACAAAAAAAAAAGATAGGTTAGCATGAAAATAAATATAAAAAAATTAAAATTTTCAGAATTTAAATAACTGAAACAAAGATAAAAAATAAAATAGAAAATTAAAGAAAAATAAAATCTATAAACACTATGAACAAAAATTGCTTGCTTCACACAAAAGAAATTATCCAAAAACTATGCACTATGAACAAATATTTCCAGCGTGTTTATGCCTTTTGTTTTTTGTGTGGTTCCAATTACGTGCTTTCTAAGAAGTTGGTTTGTCCTAAGATTGATATGTTGTTAGTTGTGTGTTTACTTAAGAATGCATACCATTTGCATGTAGTATTATAAATATCAACATAAAATTATTGTCTGCATCACTTCCTTGACTCTTTCCTTTTCTTCCATTGGTGGTTAAGTTAAAGATGTAACATGATACACCTTAAACTAAAACCTTTTCTTCCATTTTCTAAAATATTTGCAACATTTTTTCTTATTCATTTTATATTTTTTTGTTTATAATTTATATTTAATAGATTACTTATTTTATCTATTAAGAGTGAAATATTATAATTACTTGATTATATTATTCTGTATTGCCTGGATTGGTTTTGCTTTCAATTTGCAGGTTTGGGTTAATTAACAAAACAAATAGAACATTTAAAAAAATGAAAAAACAACATCGGTTTTTCTAGAACCGGTGTTGTAAGGTGCATTACAATATCGGTTTTAGTCAAAATCGATGTTGTTTTTGCATTTTTTTTTTGTATATTTCTTACTATACAATATCGTTTTTCGTAAAAACCAATATTGTATTTGTATTTTAACATCGATTTTTTCATAAGCGATGTTGACACTTTTAACATTAGTAGTTTCAACATCGGTTCAAAATCGATGTTGAATGTCCAAAATAACCGATGTTAAAAGCGCTTTTTCTAGTAATGAGAAGTGTTTTGGTTGAGTTCTAATTTATGTAACTATAATTTCACATTGGATTCAAGTAACAAATAAGGTTTTTCATCATAATACATAGAATCCATATTTCGGTTGTATTTTCTTTTTTGTTAAATAAGCAATTATAGTTTTCAACTTACGAGAATTGCTTATATATTGACGAAAATAGCAATTATAATTTCGACAATAATATCCATTATGGTAATATAGAGTATTTCATTTTAGATCGGAATAAGAAACTGAGATTGGAAAAGCCAAATTTTGATAAAGAAATGGAGATTGGAAAGAGTTAAATAGTTGAGAGAAAATGCAGAAAAGTAAATCAAATGAAAATAAATTTCATTAAGAGTGGCACAAATACGTACATTGTGACCTTCAAACCATTAGACATTATGTGTATGCAATGTGAATGATGTATAAGGATTTGAGTGGTAGTAATTAAATCCGAAGAGAAATGGCTATTAGAGACCTTGTTTATAATACTAATGGTTGAATCATATTTTCTCGGCATGTGTGCAACAATTTCCTGACTTCCTATATCTGATAGTGCCACTTGTTTTGTTGCATCTTTTATGAAATGACTACAATAACTTCTTATGAATTCAAATTTCCTTTTGTGTGTTCTGAAATGAACGTGTGTGATCAACCATCGAAACTAATTTTTGTTGAAAAAGGGTCTTTCCAAATGAGATATTTTCAAAAGGTGAGGGAACATGAGAACATTGAAACTTTTTAATAGAATCATCCTTTATCAGAGCACAATTCTCTATCCATTTTGTTGGACAAAAGAAAACTTAGTTCAAGTATAAATCAAAGTTTAAGTTTCCTTTAATCCTTTTTGGACAATACAAGAGTCCAACACATTGGATACTAGTTTTCATAAAACTTTTTGATGTAGTTCACTTAATAGGCTGAGTCCACTTTTATTGTAATGACCTACCACCATTACATGAAACTAGAAACTAACTCAAGCGGAAAACTTTATTTTAATTCATTTAAAACTCCTCTATTAATTTGATTATCAAAATACTTGTAAACCTTTTATGTTTCCAAGTAAAAAGCTAAGATGCAAGATACAAAGGTATAACATCATGTGATATAATTGTATACAACATCAGAGCAACTCAACTCCTCAAGAGATGCATATAAACATATGTAACTCTATAAAGATAAACTTCCTAGACTCTAAGCTAGACAACACTATACAAGATGCTAAGAAAGAAACAACAGACATAAACACATCTTCACATCTTGGCACACATAATCATAAAGTCTTTGAAGACACAGGACCACCTCTTAGCCATCTGCTCCCCACGTACATCAAATATGGGATCATCACATGCATGACCCACACATATAACAATGCAAGGGTAAGCTTACCAAAAATAAGCATAATAAAATGAGATAAAACTTAACAATTTAAGCATGATCCACTATCATCAAATTATATAACATAACATGTAGAAATCATACATAAAGCATAAGTCTTAGAATCCTCATAACAAGACATCTCATAATAATCCTTAGTTCATTAACCATTACATAAGGTTCAATCATCATACACCATCGTCATAATCAATCCAGCAATCATCAAGCATCAAAATATTTCCATGACTCATCATGAAACACATCATTCTCAAGTCATAATTATCATTGCACATGTCTAATGATAATTTATTGCCATGCTAACTCTTTGCTCCCAAAATATTTCACCTTTAGCGATTAACCCATGTACATCTATTAACATAGTCACACCTTGACCATTCGAGGAGACTCAAACTAATCATGCAAAGGAAGTATGGTTTAATAAAAAATGGATGAGCATAGGTAGTGGCTTACCTCTGATAAGGCTTGTAATAAGCTTAACTATTTATGGATTTTCCCACCCATCCATTCTATAGTCCATTTCACCATTAGCCTCCACCAACAACCTCCAACACTAGGTTGAAGACCTTCTTAGCACCCCCAACTTACGTGCCTACTCACATGCAACACCATTCATTAATGCATGTATGCTATGATCATTCAAATAAAAATCATTGTATCACACTATTAACATATTCATTCACCATCATCAATATAATTCATTTCATCAACAGCTCAATCCATTATATATTAATTCAATTCATCATACATATCGCATTCAACATATCAATTTAGCATTCATATCTTGTTCAATTCCACATCAATTCATCATTCATATCATTCTCACCATCCATGAACTCTCAAATAGTTCATCTACACCTCATGAGATTTTTTGCACCACAAGATCTCATAATCAAACACCAAATCGCAACATATGAATGTCAATAAACTTGCATAAAAGGAATTCAAGAAATAAAAGAGAGTCTTAATGTCGCTCTTATAAATTTTATAAGCTCAAGGGTACTTCAAAGGAAAATATAGGAAGGGTTTAAGATCCATTTTTGCCTTGACAAGCTTTGAGTTTGCCATGACAAAACAAGGAATAGAAACCTCACCCATATTTTTGCTATAGCTTGACAGATTCTCACTATATAAAAAATATGTGATTTTAGCCACAACGAAAATAATTTTAGCCATGGTGAAATAAGGTCCTGAGACCTCACTCGAATGTTAGATGCAATGAAAATGATTTTAGCCAGGCGAAACAAGGTCTGCAGAAATCATGACTTTCTACTATTATTACCCTTCTATTAAGTTCCAATCCATATCCAACTCAAATCTTTCATTTCCAAACATGAATATCGAATTAATACACTATTAATAATCTAAAACAATGATCCAACATATCAAACATAATATGAAAGTTAGTTTAAAGCTTCCCTTACCTGTCAAACTCAAGGAACCTACTTTAAGATGAAGAAAAGGAAGAAAGGAAGGAACTTTGGGTCCAAGATGCAAGCTTTTCTTCACCCTTATTGCAGTTCTACATCATCCGCACCACCTTAACCCTAAAAACCAACATAAAACACATCAAAACCTTGAAATAGTACACCTTTATGAAACTTCTAAAAGTGCCTATGGAAGAAAACAAAAATGGAGGATGAGAGGGGAAAAAAAAGGGTTTCTTACCTCTAAAATCAATCCAAATTCGAAAAATCCTTTGTGCTAAGGTTTCAAGTCACTAAAAACTAAGTGTATGACTCTTCCTCTTTTTTCTATGCGCACCGCATAGCTTCCTAAGCTCACTTACTCCATTCTATATCACTCAAGGCCCATTCATCTTAGCCCAAACATCCTAAAACAGACTATTCACACCCAAACAAGGTTTTTCGCATTTGTAAACATAACATACATACAAGTACCACACATTGTCATCTCATAATTAATTAATTAATTAATTACAGGAACTTAATTAAATTTAATTACTCTTGCAATCTAATTAAATCACTTAATCAAACATTACGAAAAAACACAATGTTACATTTATCCTATTGGACGCGTGTTCAGTTAAGGTTATATTTTTGTCTAAGTTAAAGAAATACAATACCTTCATCCATACTAGATGCATGTAATCCCGTAATACTTAATAAACTATCATTAGTCCATCAAACTTCAATTTCTTTATTCTTTACTATCATCAAAACTATGAGATTTTTAGGGGTTATAAACATCATCCATGTTTTGGTTCTAGCAATTTATTCTCAACAAATGTGTTTGCAAACACAATTTAACTTTTATTCTTATGTTTTCTTATCCATTTTCCTATTTAGTTATTATATTTTTATTTTAAATATAATATGATCCTTTTGTTTTAATTTAAATTGTTACCTAAATATTTTTCTAATAATTTTATATTTCTTTCTTATTTAGGATATAATATTTAAAATATATATATTTAATTAACATTTATACCTACATGAGGGTACTAGGGTAATCTCTTTTTCGATGTGGAGTCTCGTTCATCTTCTACTTCGTGAACTCCCTATTCGATGCAATAGGGATGGGTACCTGCAAAGGCACTCTGACGCTCCCGTCAAAACTCTTCCTGATATGGTAAATGATAGTAATAAATGTGAATGAACAATGTGTGCTAGGGAGTCATTTAGGACCTAGCCGAAAGGGTATTTGATTTGGGTTGATGTTTGTTCGGACTAGGGCTATTTAGCTAAGGTTTAAGGGGTTTTCAACAATACCCTTGGTAGTGGTTTAGTCCTATAGGTACACAAGGTGTTGAGTAGAGGGAGGACCAACTTCTCTATTAATTAATATCTCAGCTCTGAGTCCTACAACGCTCGGCTAACATGGTATATAGGAGATTGCCTTTCTTCCCTTTCTTGTACTATGATGGCACATATGGCTTCTTTTGATACCAATAAGTATATCGTCAGATCTTGGTTTAACTTGGGTTTGGATAAGAGTGAGAGGGTGGATTTCCAGGAATTGTTTCAACTCTTGAAGGCCTATTCGAACTCTTCATCCCAGTGGAATTGTTTGGATTTCTTCGGAAGATGCACATGTTGATGGTTGCCTAAGACTTTTTAGGGTTCTCCTATATTCCACTTTAGGTTAGCATGAAACCTAAGAAGTCCCCCTTTCAACCCCAAAGACGCACTTATTGGGATTAAGTCTCATGTTACATCGTCTTATCTCTCTAAAGACCCCTTTCAAGTATTTTACATCCTCCTCCTTGTCTTCAGATTTCACTACTATGTCATCTACATATACTTCCAGGTTGTTACCTATATGTTGGTAAAATACATAGCCTTTGGTAAGTCGCTCCCGCATTCTTTAAGTCAAACGGCATGACCTTGTAGCAAAATTTAGTGGTGTCCGCGATGAAGAATGTCTTGTCCTCATTTGGAGAGTACTCTGAATTTAGTTATCTCTCGAGTATGAATCCAAAAAACTCAATAATCTGTGGCCGAAGCTCTATCAACTATTCTATCAATGTTGGTAAGCACATCTTTGGGACATGCCTTGTTGAGATCAGTATAGTCAGTGCACATTTTTCATTTGCCACTACCTTTTTTTTTATCATGACTACATTAGCCAACCAGGTGGTATACAAGACTTCTTGGATAAAGTCGTTGCTAGCAAATTGATGTTCTCCTCTCTTACTACTTTTCTCCTTTCTTCCCTTAGCTTTGTCTTCTTTTGTGCAATAGGTACGGGGGTTTATGTCAAGCATATTCGTTATTGACCAAGCAAATAAGTCTTTGTTCGACCTTATAACATCAATCACTAAAGGATTTTGAAGGTAGACTAGTAAAGGATTTCGATCGAACTTCCCTAGTCTAGCAACGTCTTCCTCACTACATAGTTACAGATCTCAACTCAAATAACTATAAGGTCATTGTGTTGAGGATTCACTCCTTTGAAATCTTTGTTGGTGAAAGTGATGCGTGGCATCTTCTCTGATGTTTCTTCCCTTCCATGGAATTGATTGATCATACCAATCAAAGAAGTTTTTTTTCTATCCTAAATCGTTTCTCCCCCTCCCGTAAAGCTTCCTACTATGGTGTTGATAACTTGACTTTGCTAGTCATCATAAGTTTTGTCCTTCATTCTCTCCTTTTGGCCATCCCTTTCATATCTAACCCTGGAATTATCATCTTTTTCCCTTCTATAATTCTTTCCTTGATACCTGGATCAACCATAGTCACTTTGGTTCGATGGTTTTTGAACAAAGTTTTTTAACTCTCCCCCTGGACGAGTTCTTCAATCTTGTCCCTCAAGGTCGTACACTCTTCGATTGTGTGATCTTGGTTGCGATGATACCTGAAGTATTTGTATGTGTTCGATAGAAGGGAGTGGTATCCTTCCTAGGTTGTTGCAAGATGTATGTGTTGAGGGCTTCATCTAGTATTCTTGCCCCATTTGTGGAGGGGCGAATATAGTGAGCATATCGGTGCCCCTGAGACTTTTTATCTATGTTGAAATGGTATTTATTCCTCTTTTGTCGATCCCTGTCATTTTTTTCATCTCATTGTTATGGTTTTGGTTTCGGAACTCTATTAACTCCTCCATCTACATATATTTGGCCGCCCTAATCTATAAATCGTCCATGTCTATTGTAGGTTTCTGGCAAAGGCTATTCACAAAAGGCCCCAGTCAGAGTGTCATAACCAAGGGTGGAGGGATACTTCATGGTCTAAGTTTCTTATGATGAATACAACCTTGCCGAAATGTTCCATGAATGATGTCCTAAGTGACTCCTTTGTTTCTTTTCTAATATTTACCAATGCCATGGAATTTAGATGATGTGGTCGACCAGTTATGAACTGTATGGAGAACTTCATGGCTAAGGTCTCAAAAGTATCAATCATGTGTTGTGGTAGCCTAGTGAACCAACTTAGTGGGGAAAACCCAACGAAGGACAATACCACCCATAGTATATAGGTTGATATGGGTGACGTAGATGTTGAGGTGTTCGTCTGGCTATGAGGATCCATCGTACCTATCCATTATCAACCCCTTCCAATTAAGCGGTAGGGGGCATCCATAATCCCATCAACAAAGGGGTTTCGCTGAAAGTAGCATTTTCGGCTAAGGCCAAGGAGTGAGGGGTTTCCCCTTGTCTATTGATCTCAGCCCTAGTACAGTGACGCGAGTCGGTAGGTACATGTCAATTGCTTCTTGTGCCCTTGTAGTTTGATCAAAAGGCCTCCAGATTAAGACAAACTTTTTATCTCAGCAATGTCATTGCAGAGGGCCTTCATCTCCTCTATATGTTGTTGTCGCATCAACTACCTCGACACACAATTTCTTATGACCGAGGACTATTGGGTCTGATCTTTTATAGGCAGCTCTTCTCCCTAGCTCGACACTTAAGCCGGGTTGGCCATTATGGTGCTCGTCCCTACGAGTGCTCCCATTCCTACCACTACCCTCGTTCCTCTTGCTATAATCATCCTACTCTGAGTAGATACCATAACTTAAGGGCCATAAGAAAATTTTCTTTGGCCCCATGGTTGGTGCAAAAATGAACCTACACGATGGTATTACACTATGTGGTGTCTCACTCGTTCTTTCCTTTGTGAACTCCTTGTTCGATGTGGCACGGATGCTACATGCAAAGGCACTCTAACACTCAAGTTAGAACTTTCTCTGATATGGTAAATAATAGTAGTAAATGCAAATCAACAGTGTGTGTTAGCTTAAGAATCTCACCCTTTATATACGTATTTTAAAGGGACCTTGGTCCATGGGCCTTGCCTTCAAGGTTAACTAGGTCGCACAAGCCCAAAAGTTATTATTCAAAAGGTAGAAAATTAAAGAGATACCAACCTACTAAGGTTGAGCGGTTGATGAACTCCATTCAGCGGTGTTGGAAATGGTTGCATGTCCGATACTCCATAGGGGATCAGGCTTGAATTAACATATGCTTGAAGCCACCCCACTCCAAGTCTGTTAGATCAACGACCTCAATAACTTAAGAGGGATAGGCTTAGAATGCAAAAGAAGCAGCAATCAATTTAATAATGTTCTTTAAACATGAAAGATAAAATTGATTGCAACAAAATAAATGAGATAAGGGAAGAGAGAATGCAAACACAGTTTTATACTGGTTGGGCAAAGTTCGTGCCTACGTCCAGTACTCAAGCAACCCACTTGAGATTTTCCACTCCCTTTGTAAAAATTTGTATACAAAGTCTGAACCACACAGGACCAACCCATTCCTTGTGTTCAGGAATCCTTACAACTTAAGAGACCCTCAGTCCCTTAATCAATCTCTTCGAATGAGAAGAAAGAAATAAGAATTCTCTCTTGAAGAGAAGGATATTACAATTGAAGTCCATGGAGAAACTATTAATGGATTTGCAAGTGTTTTCCCAAGAGTTTCTTTTGAGAGAGAAATTGGCAATGAAGTTCTCTTGGAATCTCTCTCATTTCCTTTTGAGAGGATAAGACATTTTGAGCAAGCAAAACTCTCTACAAATTTTGTTCCCAAGTCACTAATTTATAGGCCTTTGATGGCCATTCAAAATTCAAATGAAAAGTTGTGACTGTTGGGAATATTTTTCGAAACTACTCACTGGTAATCGATTACAATCTTGGTGTAATCGATTACATAGTTATTTTTCTTGAACAGTTGTGACTCTTAATTTAAAATTTGAATTTCCAACGTTCAGAGTCACTGGTAATCGATTACAATATTTGTGTAATCGATTACAAGGTTTCAAAAATCTTTTGAAGTATTTTAAATGTTTTAAGCTTCTGGTAATCAATTACAATATGTTGGTAATCGATTACACATTTTGAAAACCTTTGAAAAATGTTTGAAATTATTTTCAGAAAGCTTTTGTACTTTTGGTAATCGATTACAGTATCTGGTAATCGATTACCAGAGAGGAAACTTTAAAATCATTTGTTTTGAAAGAAAAGTAACTTGGCCAAATCTTTGTGCTTTCAAATCTAACTTATGAGTAGAAAAGTGAAGTTGTTGATGAATTTTATAAGGAAAAGGACCAAGATCACTTCCAAAAGATAAGAGGAATAGAAGATAAAGTGCAAATCAAATTTCAAAACTTGAAATATGGTTGCTAGATCAACACGCGCTTAGTTATCTAAATATTTTCCTATCATCGTTCAAGAAGATAAAGTTTTGAAATTCAAAAGACTCAAAAAACAAGGGGTGGTTATGTTAACACCTAAAAAGTTAGCAGTTGGAACAACAACCATTGATTAGATATGACTAGTACATGGAAGCCAATTGTTGGAAACTAACGTGGCTAAGTTGGGGTATATTGGTAAGACAGCTGGGGAAAATTGCTTTGGATAATGTGTAGGCTATCTCAGAAGATGTGGATGACAACTTCAAGGGCAAGGCAACAATTAATGAGATGATGGACATAATCTCCTAGATTGTAGGGATTTTGAGTAATGCTTCAGCTAATGCAACCATTAATTGATCATTATAAATAGGGTCTATCACGTTGTACCAAACACACAGATATCAATACAAAAAAAAAACAAGGCATTTTTTGGCCAATTATTTGCCTTATTTCACTTATTCATTTAAAGTTCTTTATTGCTTTTAGTCGTTTATCGCTTTCTTTTACCGCAATTTCACATAATAGTAGTCTAACTTAGAAACTTATGTTCATCAATAGCCGGAAAGTTCTTTGGGGTGGACCAGGAATCCAACCAAGGAATAAAATCTCTTCTTTTGGTCAATTGCTTAAAGAAAATCATCGCTTGATACTGGATCGTTACCACAGGTAAGGAAATTTCACACCAACAATTACGCATAATTTTGTCTTTCTTTGTTCTCATGTAAAAGGGTGGAAATCCAATATTCCCAAAGGAGTTGATGTTATTTTCTAAAATAACTTCCCTTTTCACTTTATTCCATTTTATTTTTTAAAAATATTTAAAGGAATGTTAAATAGTTATCAAACATATTGATGAGATAAAAAAATTCTAAAATAACTTTTCCCGTAATAGTATTCTTAGGATATCATTCCTAGAAATATAATTTATTCATGAAACAAACGTTTCGCCGAGACATAAAGATAATTGTATACAATAGATGTATGTTATTTTTTTAACGTTTAAATAATGGAACCCGATCAAAAGAGAAGAAAAGAATGTGGAGTCAATCTTGCAAGGACGTCTAGACATAAGAACCGATCAGCTATGGCTATTGTAATATTATATATAGTCACTTTTAACATCTAGTTGTGACTTGTTGTTGGGAAATCATCTGTCCCCTACCTTCCAAATCCATCATATATCTTATCATTCATGACCAAGACAATCTCCAAACAGATACCCGATCGTTTCATCCCCAAATCACTCAACGTCCTTTAAGACCGGTAAATAAATTATTTTCTGCCTTCTGAATTTTTCTCTACGTCTGCTTTCTTCATATAAAAGTTTTCTTTGTTGTTCTCTTATAGTTATTTCCAATTTATTAAAAAATGAAGAAAATTGTCACATAATAATAATGAATACATGTGAATCTTTGATCCATATATTTCTCTTTGTTGAGTTTTTTTTTGTTACTATATTATTGATACGGAGTATCATCAACTTTGATAATAATTAATCTCTATCGAAGAACCTAACTGATCACCTTTGATGAGGTTCTTCCATATTAATCATATTTTTTTCATCCACAAGGTTCAAACTCAAATTCTTGCTTAAGAGGATCAAGTTCAGTACCACTCAGACTAATGACTTGTTAGTTCTTATTAAGTATATGTGTCCTAATTAAGTTGATTACAAAATTTCCATTAAAAGTTAATCATATAATTGATATAATCTATTAGTAAAAAAAAAATAATGAATTAATTTCTCCAAAACAGTTAGATTTTATAATGGAGAAAAGTCATGCATCGGAAGAAAGGTATATATCCACCTATTATCTCTCACCTAGTTCACTTTCATGATAAGAAACAGCTTAATCAGATAAAAGATGCGTGATTTTGAGACCTCACCATGTAAAAATAATAGAAAAGATGGGAGCTTTGTATTGTCTACCACTTTATTATTTATGTGTTTGTTGTTTCCCAATGGGTGCTGTTTGGTCCATCTCAGTACTTGGATTGTTATGCCAAGTTGGATGAACCATCATTATGATGGTTTGTGAATTTCACAGCTTATGCTGTCATTTGCACCAAAAATGGTAGGGACGAAAATGGGATTGCCGAACTAGTGTCGTGTTCTTCACAAAGTATATGAGCATATTGTGCAAGTACTTCTTTTGTAGTGTAAGGAATAATCATTGAGATAGAAGAAAAAGGAAGGAAAATAGTACACATTAATCATGTAAAATAATTATATACTATTAACTTATAAAAAATAAATATTGGTATGACTATTAAAATAATTATTATAAAAGTCAATAAATTATATAGGTTGATTTATAATTAGATTACAGTTTAAAACTGTTTTACATTTAGTATATTATTCAATTTTTTAAATAAAAATATTATGAAAAAGTATAAAGTTAGTTTAAATATATTATACATATTTTCTTTTATTGTAAATATATTATAAATATGATTTTATATGATTTTTTTACTTTATTTTATTTTAGCTCCTATAAAATTTATTTTATTTTTAAATAATTTCTATCGATATTGACTAATGATGTGTCAAAGATAAAGATTATTTAAAAAAATTAAAAATTGTGGAAATTAAAATTAGTAATTAAAAAACTAAAATTACATAAAGTAATTTTTATAAAGAATAAAAATATATTTTACCTTAAAAGTTATAAAGATTTTACAAGTGATGAAGAGATACAATTGTCACCTCTATTAGAAAACCCCTACTTTTTTCACTAAATAAAAGTTTAGGTAAGGTGAGTCTCTAGGGCTTATTAAGGTTGACAAAACATGTCTTAAAACTCTAAGAGCGTTCATTTACATAAATACTTACAAATTATTCATCAACAAAATTTTTATATCGAGAGCGTCAATCAAACTTACGTCCTTTTAGAATATGAGTCAGATATTTACCAATTAGACCAACCTTTATTTACCTAGAAAAACTTCTAAAATAAGAAACCACGCTAGGGACAGATTTACATATGCAATATCTAAGTTTTTTAATCTCCTTAAAGTTTTGCGTGTATATATATATATATATATATATATATATATATATATATATATATATATATATATATATATATATATATATATATATAAATAAGATAATTATTTTTGTTTATAAAGTTCGATTGTGAAAATAACAATATTTGAGTGTTATTCTTTATTCTTAAATAAAATATTATACATCCTTTTTTATAATCTTCAATAATGATATTTTTTAAGATAAATATTCTATTTTTCTTTCATATTTTTTATTCTTGAGATAAATACTTTTTATTTTTTATTTTTTAGACAAAATATTTGAGTATACTTTTATCTTCTTTATGAATGGTTTTTATAATCCATTAATACTATTTTTAAAAGCCACAAATAATTCATTTGCAATCAAACGATAATATTATTCTTCTCTATATATTGATTTAATTATAATTTATTTAATAGTTAAAGATTGTTTATTAACCGTTTTCAATATAATTTTATGAACATTATACGCTTAAATATAATTTTGGTCCTCTATTTTACTCAATCCCAAATTTTGATCCCTCTATTTTAAAATTGAGATATTTGTTCCTCCTAATTTAAAAAATTATAATTTTGGTCTTCCTATTTTAAAATACAAACATTTGGTCTCTATATTTTGAAAAATCTTCAATTTTGGTCCCTGCTTTTTAGAAAATCTCTATATTTCTTACTTTATAATTAATTAAATCATTTTTTATAGTACCTTTAATGAATACATTTGATTTAGGGTTCAATTGGATTAAAAGAAAAGAAATAAAGCATAAACAAAATTAAAAATTTGATCAAAATTACGAATTTTTTAAAATAGAATGACTAAAATCACATATTTTTCAAAATAGAAGAATTAAATGTCTCTATTTTAAAATAGAATGACTAAAATCATAAATTTTTAAAAATAAAAGGATCAACTATCTAAATTTTAAAATAGAAAAACCAAAATTATGGAATGAACAAAACAGGGGAGAGTGGAATTACATTTAAGCCAACATTTAATAAGAAACTAACATCTTGATTTTTTTGTAAGAAACAGCATGAATTTTGAGATATGCTAATTAATATTTTCTCTTCTTATCACTAATTTTTTTCTATATTCTATTTTTTTTCTCTCTCGTGACGTCTTTGTTCTTATTGTCATTGTTTGTAAGGCTTTAACACGTTTTTAGCCTCAACTACATGGGTTAAACATTTTACTATGTAAACTCTTCAAAAAAACAAACCAAATATCAAAAAAGAAAAAAAAAATGACAGCGTGTGAGATAACATTTGTAATCTCAAGTTCTAAAGAAATAGTTTAGTTTGTCTTCTTTATAAATATATTTTCTATTATACGTTCTTGAATCATTTTGAATAACAAATGATTATAAGTATTTTTATTGAAATTGATACTTATATATTTATTAAATGAATTTTAATTATTATAGTTCACCTCTCCTATTATCAAAGTTTGTCTCTTCCCCGACCCACACAACAATAAATTAGTAAAAATGAACCCTAAAAACTTCCCCTGAATAAAATTTAGTTACTAAAGAACTTTTAAATTTTGAAAAATTTCTGATTATCCTATTATTCTCTATTTAATTTTCATTCATTTTTTAATCCTTTACATTAAACAAAAATAATTTATAAAGTTGGTCTCTCATCAGGAACAAAGGTATATATAACTTTGATAATTTATAAAAACTACCAACAAATAACATTTAATTAAAGACTAATGTTCGGAAAATTTGCATATTTTATAACCTAAAAAATATCCAAACCAATTATGAGTTGTTATTCCTTCTGCCTTGTTGATTACACAGAGAAAAAATGGGACCTGAGAGGACCACCATGCATGCTTAGTACATTTAGGTATAGTTCACTCACCATAGAATGTTCTGCAACACATGATAATTTTGAGCTTTCATATTTATTGCCAACCAGGTATCTTGCCCCATATAACAGCATGTGCACCTGACCCAGAACACACTAAAACAGCCAACGCAGTCATTTTCGCAATCGATATCCTTTCACATTATATGTTGCACAATTCAGCTACAATACGTTCTGCTAAACCGAGTTCCAAAAACTTTATTAGCTATTATTGATATATCTGGTAAGCAACTTTGTGCGCAACTTGCTTGTATTATTAAAAGTTACTGCAACAAAGGGTTAAATTAAGAACTTAACCTAGTAAAACACAACATACTACCACATTGGCTCATTTCTTTAAAGGTTTTATACATACATCTCTCTTGTTAATGCTTCAAATTTTTATGTTGTTACAATTCTATGAAAATCTATACTTCTAATATAGAACAGTAAATTCCTCCGAACATGTGGTCAACTGATACATCATTGTTCTAACTTAATAAGTAGTATCCAGATTTAGTTTTGGGTATGTAGTTAGGTAAACTATTTGGAGAAAAAATTTTGTTGTCCATAATAGTTTTACCTTGAGTAAAATCGTCTCCTATAAAGGATATCTGTCATTTATACTGGAAAATATATATATTAAACAGTAAATGGAGAAAACTCTAAAGTAGTGTTTGTGGAAGAAGAATACAGGAACAGTCTACATCTTTATCAGTAATACTGTACGTAAACAAATGGGAATTTCCGTATCCAAGATACAGCACAAATAATAGAGGACATAAAGAGTAACTTTAAGTAACTAGTGCTGCAATGTTCAAAACATAAAAAGAGAATTGAAGAACAGTAGCAGAACACAGACCTCATCATCATCATGTCAAGCAATGCATTAACTCTTTTTATCTTGTTTCTCAACATCTCCTTGATCCCAGCCACCTCTGCTCTGAACCAGGAAGGTCTCTCTCTACTTTCATGGCTCTCAACATTCAATTCCTCAGATTCTGCTACTGCTTTTTCATCATGGGATCCAACCCACCAGAGTCCATGCAGATGGGACTACATAAAGTGTTCCAAAGAAGGGTTTGTCTCAGAGATCATAATAGAATCCATTGATCTTCACACCACCTTCCCTACACAGCTTCTTTCTTTTGGCAACCTTACCACTCTAGTCATCTCAAATGCAAACCTCACTGGTGAGATTCCCGGTTTGGTGGGAAACTTGTCATCATCAGTGGTTACTTTGGACCTCAGCTTCAATGCTTTATCAGGAACCATTCCATCTGAAATAGGGAACTTGTACAAACTCCAGTGGCTGTATTTGAATTCAAATTCCTTGCAAGGTGGAATTCCATCCCAAATTGGAAACTGTTCGAAGCTGAGGCAGCTGGAACTGTTTGATAACCAGCTATCTGGCTTGATTCCTGGGGAAATAGGCCAGTTGAGGGATCTTGAAACCCTTCGGGCTGGAGGGAACCCGGGGATTCATGGTGAAATTCCAATGCAGATATCAAACTGCAAGGCTCTAGTTTATCTAGGCCTTGCAGACACAGGGATATCAGGGGAGATTCCACCAACTATAGGAGAGCTTAAAAGTCTCAAGACACTTCAAATCTACACTGCACACCTCACAGGTAACATCCCACCAGAGATTCAGAACTGCTCAGCCTTGGAGGAATTGTTTCTCTATGAAAACCAGCTTTCTGGAAACATTCCCTCTGAATTGGGTTCCATGAAAAGCCTCAGAAAGGTACTTCTGTGGCAGAATAATTTCACTGGAACAATTCCAGAAAGTTTGGGAAACTGTACAAGCCTGAGAGTCATAGATTTTTCTATGAATTCTTTGGTTGGTGAACTTCCTGTGACTCTCAGTAGTCTAATCTTGTTGGAAGAGTTTCTTTTGTCTAATAACAACATTTCTGGAGGGATACCTTCATATATTGGCAACTTCACCAGTCTGAAGCAACTGGAATTGGATAATAACAGATTCTCTGGGGAGATTCCACCTTTCTTGGGGCAACTGAAGGAACTCACCTTGTTCTATGCCTGGCAGAATCAGCTCCATGGAAGCATACCAACAGAACTCTCCAACTGTGAGAAACTTCAAGCAATTGATCTTTCACATAATTTCCTCATGGGGTCCATTCCAAGTTCACTGTTTCATCTAGAGAATTTAACACAGTTATTGTTGTTATCAAATAGACTTTCAGGTCCAATTCCTCCAGATATTGGCAGTTGCACCAGCTTGGTCAGGCTAAGGTTGGGATCAAACAACTTCACTGGCCAAATTCCACCAGAAATAGGCTTTTTAAGAAGTTTGAGCTTTCTTGAGTTGTCAGATAATTCACTCACTGGAGATATACCCTTTGAGATAGGTAACTGTGCTAAGCTAGAGATGCTTGACTTGCACAGCAATGAGTTGCAAGGAGCAATTCCTTCCTCATTAGAATTCTTAGTTAGTCTTAATGTCTTGGATCTTTCTGCAAACAGAATAACTGGCAGCATTCCTGAAAATTTAGGCAAGCTAGCCTCTCTAAATAAGTTGATACTCAGTGGAAACCAAATCACTGATTTGATCCCTCAGTCACTTGGTTTCTGCAAGGCTTTGCAGTTGCTTGACATAAGCAACAATAAAATCAGTGGTTCCGTTCCTGATGAGATTGGTCACTTGCAAGAACTAGATATCCTCTTGAACTTGAGTTGGAATTCTTTATCAGGCCTCATCCCGGAAACCTTCTCAAATCTCTCAAAACTTTCCAACTTGGACCTCTCTCACAACAAGCTCTCAGGGAGTCTCAGAATACTGGGTACTCTTGACAATCTATTTTCTCTTAATGTCTCTTACAACAGTTTTTCTGGTTCTCTTCCTGACACAAAATTCTTCAGGGATCTTCCTCCTGCTGCATTTGTTGGCAACCCTGACCTGTGTATTACCAAGTGTCCAGTAAGTGGACATCACCGTGGCATCAAGTCAATAAGAAACATTATCATATACACTTTCCTTGGTGTTATTTTCACTTCAGGATTTGTTACATTTGGAGTAATGTTAGCTCTCAAAATCCAAGGGGGGACTAACTTTGACAGTGAAATGCAATGGGCTTTTACTCCATTTCAAAAACTCAACTTCTCCATCAATGACATTATCCATAAGTTATCAGATTCAAACATTGTGGGAAAGGGTTGCTCGGGAGTTGTTTACCGTGTGGAGACTCCGATGAACCAGGTTGTTGCAGTGAAGAAGCTGTGGCCACCAAAGCATGATGAGACACCAGAGAGAGACCTTTTCGCTGCAGAAGTTCATACCCTTGGATCAATAAGGCATAAAAATATAGTGAGACTTTTAGGGTGCTACAACAATGGAAGAACTAGATTGCTCTTGTTTGATTACATATGCAATGGGAGTTTTTCTGGATTGCTCCATGAAAATAGTTTGTTCTTGGATTGGGATGCAAGATATAAGATCATTCTGGGAGCAGCTCATGGATTAGAATATCTTCATCATGATTGTATCCCTCCAATCATTCATAGAGACATTAAGGCTGGCAACATCTTGGTAGGTCCACAATTTGAAGCTTTTCTTGCTGATTTTGGCCTTGCAAAACTTGTTGGTTCCTCAGATTATTCCGGAGCTTCTGCAATAGTTGCAGGTTCTTATGGATACATAGCTCCTGGTGAGTATATATAAATACATTGATTTTCTTACAGCTAGTTCATTTTGGTAGTGTCCAATTAGAAACACATTCCACAATCTTACATTAAAAAATGTGTCAAAATAGACGTACTTCAAAACCCAATCTGTTCAGACTTAACTGTCGATCTTTTTTACTCCTTAATCTTTCTTCTAATAAATTAATGAAATCACATTTAAAAGTACTATTCTTCCTCATTTTTGTTCTGTCCATTTGTGTTTATATCCTACCTCATTGAGAAAATATTATTCTGTACTATGAAGTAATGAATTCAACTTCGATGGTTTATTATAAAGTTACTTTCATAGCACTATTCAACTTAAGTGTCACATGTTTTGTTGGCTAGGTGTATTAGACTGAAACGAAAAGAACTTTTTTCGAATCTTAGCTGACTAATCATGCATTATCCTACTAACTGCAGAATATGGATACAGTTTAAGGATCACAGAGAAGAGTGATGTGTACAGTTTTGGTGTGGTTCTCATTGAAGTCTTAACGGGGATGGAGCCAATAGATAGCAGGATTCCAGAAGGTTCGCACGTTGTCCCTTGGGTTATCAGGGAAATCAGAGAGAAGAAAACAGAATTTGCATCAATTCTAGACCAGAAACTAACACTGCAGTGTGGAACACAAATCCCTGAGATGCTTCAAGTGCTAGGTGTGGCTCTCCTCTGTGTGAATCCATCCCCAGAAGAAAGACCAACAATGAAAGATGTAACAGCAATGCTCAAGGAGATCAGACATGAAAGCGTGGATTTTGATTTTGAGAAGTCACATCTTCTACATAAAGGTGCTGTCACCAATCCAAAAGCTGCAGTTCAGTGTCCAAGCTTCTCCAGATCTTGTAAACCTCTAACTGAATCACCATCTTCTTCAGTGTCACCACATTAATTACTAGATTAGTTTCATTTCTGTTTTTCCTCTCTTAATTTTGTAGATTAATATTTATATCTGATGGCAATTCTACATTGTAATTTTTTAAGTTAAAGCCACTCACATAGGTTAACTATGTCCTAGAATTGCTGTCAATGTAAAGTGCTACTCTTGTTTCATCCTGATTCCAATAAAAAACAAGAATATATCTTCAAACTAGTTACACCTCATAAGTTAGCACTCTGTACTCTATAGTCTATATATCTTCTATTTCTTGTTTTTATATTTATATATTTTTTCAATTTATTTTCCCACTATGACATTGGTGCAAAGCATTCATCGGTTCTGTCGATAACTAACCTTCACTAAAGAATCTGGCTAGTTACCTTTAGTAGGATCTCTTCTCTCAATCACAGTTTTTCCATCCACAAACTCGAAACCAAATTCTTGCTTCGGACCAACGATTCTTTCAATATATTCGTCATCTAATTGCTATACGTAAAGGTGCTGTCACCAATCCAAAAGCTGGTGTTCAGTGTCCAAGCTTCTCCAGATCTTGTAAACCTCTAACTTAATATTTATATCTGATGGCAATTCTACATTGTAATTTTTTAAGTTAAAACCACTCACATAGGTTAACTATGTCCTAGAATTGCTGTCAATGTAAAGTGCTACTCTTGCTTCATCCTGATTCCAATAAAAACAAGACTATATCTTCAAACTAGTTACACCTCATAAGTTAGCACTCTATAGTCTATATATCTTCTGTTTCTTTTTTTTATATTTATATATTTTTAAAATTTTTTTCTTATTATGATATTGGTGTAAAACATTCACCGATTTTATCAATAATTAATTTTTACGGGAGAATTCTGACTAGTTACATTTTGTAAAACCTCTTCTCTCAATCATGTATTTTCCATCCACCAGACTCGAAAACAAATTCTAGCTTTCGACCAACAATTCTTTCAATAAAGTCATCATGTAATTGCTACACATTTATCACAATCCTCTACAATCGAAGAAAAAAAATGCTTTAGGAGAGTCTACTCTCACCAATCTAAAAGCCTGCTCTTATGACAAACCATGTTAAATGAAGTGAACACTGAACAACAGTTTCTTATATCCAATGAGCATTGGCAATTATTACTTAATAGATAAAGGAATTGAGAAAAGTCAGGTGACTGTCTTTTTTCCCAGCATAAAGCCTAGAGAACGCAAATCATGGATAATAGAAGCATATGGGCCACCATCTTTTCACAAACGTGCCCAATAATTTCATTTGTTTTGGTATTGAAAAGATCTCTCAATCTTCTAGTCATGCGATTGGATAAAATCCTAGGCCCCACAGATAGTTTAATGGATATCTTGTCTCCCACATTAAACAATCCTAATTTTCCCGTACACAAACATCGAGAATGGAAAGGTAAGTAGGTAATTGCCCAAAAATATATGTAATTTATAGTAAGTACTCAGGGTTCTCAGGGTTCAACTGCTACGCTTGAAAACCCAATTATAAACTAACATGTTGAGGTTTGATTGGCAGATAATTATGTCCATAACCATGTTCCTTAAATATGTGATTAAATTTTTTTTAAGGGATTAAAGATTTAATCTTAGATCTCAGGGTCTGGATAAATTAGTTTTTAGTCTCAAACTCTAATAGAAAATACTCTTAAGTTCGAAAAAATAAACAATTATAAAAAGAGTGTGCTTGTGACACTCAGATTAAAATTGAGGTAGTAGTAGTTAGTTAGAGTGAAAATGAACTAATTAGTTTTGTAAAGTATTCGAACGTAACTTATCCAATAATCAAGCAAATTCATTTTTTATCCTATTTCTCATTTATTTTGATTCATCATATCTCTCTTTTTCTATTTTCGTTCACAATATATTTTTTTTCCTACTATCAAACAGACTATTAATATTAGTGTTAAAGAGGTGTACTGATGATGTTGAAAGAAGTTGAAATTATGTCATCATCATACATAAAGTATGGAATCCTTCCATCCTTTAAGCAATATAGTGAATATGAACACAATAAAATGAGCTACCACAAATCACCATTGATGTTTTATATTAGACGATGTATTATATTGTCCACTCATCATTCAATTTTCACGGCCTTTATAATATGTCTAACAAAAAGTAACAGTTAAGATTATGCCTACTAAATATGTTAAGATTATATCATCATTAATATGGCTATTTTCTATAGTAGAAAAAGTTGAGATCTTGATTTGCCCTAAAATATCAACATACACATCATATCGATTTATATGCCTTATTTGTTCACATGCCAGTCAATAACTAAATTATCAAACTTTTAATGTTCATATTTTTTCCAACACCTTAAAAAAAATCAAAATGTTCAATGGAATCGAAATCATGATTTTGTTGTACATAACACAACAAATTTATGATATCGATGTATATTATGGGGTTGAAAAAAATATATAAGCAAAAATATAACTTCATTGTATATGTTACACAATGAAATCATATTTGTGTAAAAAGGCATTCTGGAAATAATAAAAAAGCCACCCATATGAATAACGAGAATAACAACTCCCTTGTAAAAGCAAAGAGTGCTGCTAGGTGCACCCAGCATTTTTGCTGGTGCACACAACAGTTGATGCAAAAATACCTTTGTACCCCTGGCTTAATTTAAAAAAAAAAGGTTCATCTCTCTCCCTCCCTCCCTCCCGTGTTGGCCTTCTTCTTCCTCGTGACCCCTTACCATTTTTTCTTCTTTTTGCTGGCGTGAAGTGATTTCAGTCACCTTCCTCACCCATGACCTCATCTAAGTCGTGTTCTTCATCGTTTCGTTTTCTTTGCGTGAAGTGGTTGCTGGTTTCAGAAAAGCTTGACCTCGGTCCTCCGCGCCGCGTTCCCGCAATGAGCATCGTCTTCTTCCTCCGCGTCGGGAGTCTGTGTTCTGCGATCATGGAGCTCGTTGGTGTTGAGTAGCCCAGGCATTTTGAGGGTCGTGTTCTCCCTCTGTGTCGAAATTGTCGAGGTAAGCAGCTATTTGTCTTTAATTGATGGCGTTTATATTTAATCCGTAAGTGTTTTATAGGTGATCCGTAAAAACTGGTTAGCAGAAGTGAAGATTACGGATCAAGTTGATCCGTAAGCTTCTTCTGGATCAACTTGATTCGTAAGATGTTTGATGAAACTTACGGATCAACTTGATCTGTAAGATGGTTAATGAAATTTACGGATCAACTTGATCCGTAAGATGGTTGATGAAAGTTACGGATCAAGTTGATCCGTAAGTTTCATCTTTAATTTTTAAAATTGGGAAATATTTAAAAAATAATGAGTTTTTTTGAAATTAGGATTTAGGGTTAGTTTATAATACTTTGAAATTTGGGGGATTATTTGTAGAATACAATAACATTTGAATTTGGTGTCTTTTTGTTTTGAAATTTGCAGGTTACTGATTAAGTTGGTGGATTGAGTTTCTTTCTCCCAAGGTGTTTGTTTGAAGACTGAATTGTATGTACTTTATATATTATAGATTTTTTTTTTCAACATTGTGTATTACTTTGGTAGAAGATTAAATAATACTTGTAATTTGGATGATTCTTATTAGATTGTTGTCACAATTTGGTTTGTCAATTTAGCAAGAACATTGTTAACTGCGATGTTGTATATTGTATTCTTGGAACCTATTGGGGCTTTTTTGGGTTTAATTAAATTTTACCATGGACACTACATTTTTGGTTTACTATGCACAGTATATTTAGTTCACAACAATTTGGTAATCTTGGCCTAGTTCGAGTTGTAATTGAAGGCAATCTCTTGTGAGGAATGTGTGTCCCATAAAAAAAGCTTCTTAAACATGCTAAACCAACCCTTCTTAACCATTTAACAATATCACATGGACCAACTTCAATTTCTGTGATATGAGAAAATTCTCATAAGAATCCTCTCTTATATGGCGGATATTTTGGTGTTTAGTTATTTAATGGTCCCAGGTCAGCTTGAACAAGTAGATGGGTGAAAGCATAGATTTAAAAGCATATACTAATTGTACAGTGTTAGACTGAAAAAAATAGGTGATGAAAAAAGGTGCATTGGACAAGCCTTTAGGTCTTGAAAAAAGGTCTTGAGTCTTGACCGCTTAGTGATGTAGATGTTTTAATATTATTTCCAAGATTAGTCTTATATCTTCTATTATTACCAATGTCTTTTGTAGTTGTTGCTGTCATTTAGAGTAAGTAGTGGAGCAACCTAATTGAGTAGCAAGTTAGGAAAATTGTTTTTGATACAAAGATTAAAGTTAGCTAACATGCAAGAATTTGTTAGACCTTTGTTTGGTAAGAAATTGTTTTTGATCCAAAAATTGAATGAAGCACTTATATGAAGCTCGATTTGAGCCAAAATGTTTGAGGTTGAGTGTTCTTTGTCTATTATATGATAGCTTTTAAATCTAAACATTAGACTTGTCCTAAAAAGAAGGAACAATGCGCAGACTTTGTCATAGAAGTAAGTTGTTATAGGCACAAATAGTTGTTACAAAGACCAAAACATGCACATGAATAAAAACTTTGGTTTTGAGAGTAATTTTAACATTAATGCACACAAATGATGAATGTGATGCAACATCCTAGTATTTTACATTCCCATCTTATGAAATCCTGACAACTTTTAAAATAAATAATTGAGTGACTGACAGCCCTACATTCAATTAAATGCTGACAACTTGCACAACTTTGAGTCAATGAAATTTGCGTTAGACCAATGAAATTTGAGTGAATGAAATCAGTGATGGAATTTGCAGTACTCATCAGCGAACTTTGAGTGAATGAAGTCAATGAAATTTGCGGTCAATGAAATCACGTTATTGGCAGAGGTGTGGGCAAAAGAGATCATGATGATTCTGATGATGCTCTGTAGCATCGACGACCTACCACACCCGCACGGAGGCAGCGAGTACCTGTGACTGCGGTGCACGATGAGTCAGTGGTCCCTGAGCCATATGTAGAGGCTGTTGTATTTCCGGATGACCCGATGGCACCAGCTGATGTAGAGGACATTGGGGCAGACATTCCTGCAGACATAGGCACGCAGGCTGCTGAGGATGAGCATGAGGGATTTCCGGGTGGTCCGAGTGACCCATCCGTGCTGACCCAGTATGCGGATCACGTTGCTTGCAGCATATGGACGAGAGAGGTATTTATAATATTTATTTTTAGTTACTTGTTAAATATACTTTATGATTGAAATTAGTTTTCCTTTAAATGATGATTTTAACGAATTTTGCGTTCCTTTATACTTCAATTCATGAGCGTCCTGAGTTAAGGTTATCCTCTCACGGGAGGAAGGTCCATAGTTTAGGCAGGCCTATCCCTGCCATTGAGGGACTAGTTGCTGGGATAGGACTAAGTCCTCTAATCGCGTGTTCGATTGACATTTGGCAATCAGGGACTTTTGTCCTCGTTTGTCAAGCGGTGGCACCGGGAGACGTCTAGTTTCCATCTCCCTGTAGGAGAGGTGACGATCACACTGGACGACGTCTCCTCGCTTCTGCATCTGGCCGTGGTTAGTGACTTGCACGCCTTTCAGCCCTTGCACATGGATGATGCGGTTCAGATGCTGGTGGACTTATTGATGGTCTCTGCAAAGGCTGCCAGGGCTGAGACAGGGCAGTGTCGTGGACCGTACATACGCCTGCAATGGGTACGTGATATCTGCGAGCGCCGATGCCAGACAGGTCATTAGATAACTGCAGCTCACGCATATCTTCTTCATCTTCTGGGTTGCACTTTGTTTGCTAACAAGAGTGCAACCAATGTTCATGTTGTGTATTTGGAGGCCCTTCGTGACCTCAGTCAGACCGGGAGGTACGCCTGGGGAGTAGCTGCGCTGGTGCATATCTATGACCAGCTAAACGATGCCTCTATCAGCAGCAGCAGATAACTTGGCGATTACATCACGCTGCTGCAGGTAACAAACATGTTTTTCATTCGTTGAGGTTCAAGAATGTTTAACTTTAAATTTTGTTAGACTTTCATTATTAATGTTTATCATTTTGATGTTACCTCTATAGTGCTGGATATACAAGCACTTTCCCTCATTTGCGGAGTCCACTGCTGATCAGGACTACAACGAGGATTCACTACGTGCCTGTAGGTGGATTGCGACGAAGAAGACCGGGAAGAGCATACATACACCGACGTACAAGGAGCGCTTGGACCGACTCTGGATTTCGGATGTCTGTTGGATCCCATATGGGGAGCACCGACCGGTCCGGGAGTTCCATTTGATTTCATGCTATTCGGATCTCTTGCGTTGGGGGCCCGTTGTTGTGTATTACCGACCAGAGAGGGTCATGCGGCAATTTGGATACAGCCAGACCATTTCTACTCTGCCTGTCGATTCATGGGTGTCGTATGATGATATACACGAGAGGTGGATACACTACTCGGATCATATGGTTCCAGCAGATGAGGTGTGCGTTGTGTCAGGTCAGTGTGCCAGTGACTACATGGATTGGTTCTTCCTCATCTCGCATCCTTTCATGACACCAGGCTAGGCATCAGATCCTCTGCCAGATGGTCATGCTCCGCAGCCCTGAGTCATCCCTCAAGCCCCACAGACAGATATCCCTCACGTGCCGGAGCCAGGAGCACCGTCGACATCTGCGAGGCCCGCTGTGGAGGAGCCTAGACATGCAGTGGTAAGTAATACTAATAATTTATGTCATTTACATCAATATTTTCATAATAATTTGTGTGATCTATTTGTTTTGTATTTAACAAGAAGTTTGCCATGGGATTGCTGAGAGGTTGGAGCGCCATCTGAGCCTAGGGGTGGTCACGCCAGACTCATCGACACATGAGGTGATCGAAAAATGCCTCAAGATGGCCAGGAGTGTCACACAGGACCAGCTAGTATATGTTAGGTCTCGACACAGGCGGCGCATGGATCAGGCGTAGTTTATTTACATATTTTATATTGATATTCGATGTATATACAAATATTGTACTTGAACCCATTTCATTAGTAATGTTGGTTTTATTTATTTCCATTAGTAATGTTAGTTTTATTTATTTCCATTGATTGTGTATTCCCTTTGCGTAATCTGGCTTATAAAATTTTATAATTTTATTCTATCAAATTAAAAAAATGTTTTTTTTAATTTCTCTCCTCAGATAAAAATCTGTATTTATATTTTATAATTAGGCGTAACATTTATATTTTATTTTAAAAGACTAAAAAATATTTTATTTTATAGTGAGATTTATTTAAGATGTTTAAATAGTAAAAACTAGATATTTCTAGTTAGAAAATGTTACAACACACACTTTTAAACACAACTTTTTGATTGGATTAAATTTATTAAGAACCACAAAATCTTGAGTCTTACAACCAATTTAATGAATCTAATTTTGAATTATTTGTGGAAAGGGTGTAGAAAAGAATAAATTAAACACAAAATGGAAATTGAAATAAAAAAGTTGAAAACATGGACACGCATGCTTAAGAAACTTCTAATTTAAAAAAAATTATAATTTTATTCTATCAAATTAAATTTTTTTTTTTAAATTTCTCTCCTAAGATAAAAATCTGTATTTATATTTTATAATTTTATAATTAGGCGTAACATTTATATTTTATTTTAAGAGACTAAAAAATAAAACCTTGTAATTTGAGAGACTAAAAAATAAAACCTTCTCATTTGAAGCATTATACAACATATTAAATTAATAATTGATTCATATAATTTATTTATTTTCTTCATTTCCATATTTTGCATAAGAGTTAAATGTACTTTGTTAAATATTCGTAATTAGTTCAACATTAAATTATTTTTAATTGATGACAAAATATATTTTAATTAAATTTTAATTTTATAGTAGTCTCTTTAAAAAAATGAACTACTTGAGTATAAATAAATAATTTTTATTTTTCGGTTGTTGTAGTTGTTTTTTTGATATTTAAAATAAAATTGCAAGACTGACAAAAAAGTAAAAGTAGTAGAAATCAAATTTAACAGAGAACGACAAGTCATCTTCCATTTCAAAAAAAAAAACGATTATGCGATACATGAATTCAAACAGTATATTAACTTCAACATAGTCGAACAAAATTAAATTTTCATCAAATACTACAGCTAACTCATGCTAATTTTGCGACAAGGACAACTCGTCTTCCGTTTCCGCTACAGGTTTACTGAAAACAGCTAAAATTTCTATTGGCCCAATCTTTTTCCAGTAGTCAGCCTCAATCAACACCTTCATCACGTCATCGTTGGTTTTGAGTTCAATTATTTTGAATTTTATGACTTTTTCTGAATACTCATGGTGACTTGGTTTCCGAAAAAACAATCACATTACCATTTGTGTTTCATCAATACCATAAGGGGGAATCCCACGAGGCGCAACTTGCTTGATCAAATCCTTCAGTTCATCCATGGTACATCTGGTGGGAATGTCAAACTTTTTGGGATTTTTTCCTGTTAACGAGTAACCAACAAACTCATTTTGGCATGACATGTTCAACCTCCCATTATAATATAGCAGGGCATCATGAGTAGGGGTCATAGTAGCTTGAAGTAAGTTTAAAATACCATCTGGGGTTCTAGCAATGCTACATAATAACTCAATCGGACCAACAAACGAAAATTCATGATTACACATTAACATTGTGTTAACATCAACATCATCTTTCAGTTGCATACATTGAAACCGAAATTGATTACCTACATATGTGAAAGGCTTCCGGTAGTAAATTTCATCCAAAAATTGCTTGTCGGTTAGCTTGAGGGTATCGTGTATTCTGGTTTTTAACGTTTCAAAATCACACCCGTTAGGTACTCGAATGGGAATTGGAGTGGAAGCTTGAAAGGAAACACCACTGTCGTTGTGAACAATGGATCCATTTGGAAAAATAAAACCTAATGTGGAGTTCACTATTGTCTGACTGCTTGTCTCTCCCAAGAATGCCATAGTTTTTTGTAAGAGTTAGGTTATGACTGAAACTTGTGGTTTTTTACTGTGTTAGGCTGTGTCATACATATAGATGAGTTGTAATATCAGTGCTATATTTTTTAAAGATTAAAAATGCGCATGCACATGCTTTTTGTATGTGTTGTCAACTACACCAATGACGCGACATGCTTTAGCTTGCATCAGATCTGCATGTGCAGTCATGCTGTGCAAGGTCCTTTCACGCGCTTTATGTTAATGCAGACAACAATTTATCATACACGTTTTTTCACAATGTGTTGTCAACTCAGACAACGATATATCATACATGCTTTTTTAGAATTAAGTAATAATTTTTTTGTGGGCGTAACAAATATACAAAGACACATAAATGTGAATATCCAATTCAAAACGACCAGTCATTATAAATTACATGTTCAATCATCATTTATGTCAACATAGTCTCTCTTGAACATCACGAAGCTCTTGTAATGCTGCATTCTGCTAATATATGGATTTGGCCATGACTTCGCCTGCGGATGACAATTGCTAGACCATAACAATGCTACAGGCGGTAAGGGACAACGTTATTTTAAATAAACCTGTTGTACATGCGAAAAAAGTGTTAACTCATTCCTACAAAACTCATTGCATAAATATAAAAAAAAAAACACTTCATATCTACAATGTACCTTTTTCCAAGACATTGAAACCCTTATGTTAAACATTCAAAGATAGGCTGATATACTCCTATGTACAGATCATACAGCAAGTTCCAAATGATTAAATGCATGAAAAAAAAACTAAGATAACAAAAATTAAAACTGGGCTGCCTCCTAGGAAGCGCTTCTTTAACGTCATTAGCTTGACGCATAGCTTAATACCTTCAAGGTGGCATGAAAGTCACAAAGAACACATCTTCCTTGAAGTTTCGCCTTTTAGCTAGAAATTCCATGAACTTCATATAATCTGGAAGGACATTCCAAATCATTTCAAGAAAGGTGTTAGTTATTATAGAAAGAATGGCACTTAAGGTTTCCTCATGCTCTTCTTGCCTTCCTTTCTTGTCAATCAGTTGATGAGGAAGGTTATTGCTTTGGAAAATATTTTCTTGTTGGTTTTCTACTATTGAGTACTTCTCCCATTGTTGTTGTGCTTGTTCCTCATCTTTTTCTCTTGACTCATGCTCTTTTATAGGACTTTTCTCTTGAGTTTTAGCCTCTACAAAGGACCCTTGATCGTGTGCCATCGAGATATTCATTTCATCCCTTTAAAAGCTCCAAATCTCATGGAACTAAATCATCTATAGAAGATTTACTATGCATACAAAGCACTAACAAGAGCAGCAGTCACAAAGTCAAGAGAAAAACAAACATAAACAAAAACAAATATTCTCAAGTAATAAAAGAATAAAGAATAGACACCTAAAGACGAACTAACTTCCCAAATAAAAAGAAGTTCCCCAGCAACGGCGCCAAAAACTTGTTTGGCTTCCAGCAAGTGCACCGGATTGCACAAGTAGTATAAAACGGTAAGAACCAAGTATCGAACACTCGGGGAACTTGTGTTATTTGGTAAGCTATTTCAGCAAATAGGTGTCTGATGTGTAAAGGTAAGTGTGAATATGAACATGTGTATAAACTATCTGTGCAAAAAGAAAGAAAATCACGCGAGAGAAATGATGTGTAAAAACAAGTAGAAAACACGTTGGCCTTCCTAATAGGTGCCTGATGCTAAAAAGATATTCTCTGTCTAACAATGCTCATGTGTTCTTATAGTGTCTCTTGAGATACTTAACCCCAATTCCTCAGGATAGTTTAGCCTAATCCTGATCAAACATCGTCCGCAGATTCCTCTTGTAAAAC
Source organism: Glycine max (assembly GCF_000004515.6). NCBI lineage: Eukaryota > Viridiplantae > Streptophyta > Magnoliopsida > Fabales > Fabaceae > Glycine > Glycine max. The sequence goes on along the minus strand of NC_038250.2, from coordinate 36,216,263 downwards.
TAAACTCAACCAGGACCGCATTAAGACACACATACACAACTAAGTTATCGCACCCCGATTCCTCGTGATAGTACGACAACTTAGCCCTCAACTTCAAAGGACTACACGCCCTTGCCTTTAGAGGGCTACACGTCCTCGCCTTCAGAGGGTTGAACGTCCTCGCCTTCAAAGGGCTCTACGTCCTTGTCTTCAGAGGACTACACGTCCTCGCCTTCAGAGGACTACACGTCCTCGCCTTCAAAGGGCTGGACGCCCTCGCCTTTAGAGGACTACACATCCTTGCCTTCAGAGGACTACACGTCCTCGCGTTCAGAGGGCTGCACACCTTTGCCTTCAGAGGGCTGCAAGTCCTTTGCCTTCAGAGGGCTGCAAGTCCTTGTTTACGGTGATTTGTCCGAAACACAAAAATGTGTGTAAGTCTAGTGTACTTTTGTTCACACGCCTTTTTTCAATAAAATGTAATCTCGGGTATCAACAGTGCCCAGGTTGCCAGTTGTTTTTAATCTTTTGAAAAAATGGCCGAAACAAAAAAACAACAAAAACAAACAAGAACAAAAATATATTTTTTTGAAAAAGAAATAAACTTCAGCTCTTTCTTTGAAAAAGATTCACCGATCAAAACACAAAAGGGTTTTGTTGAAAAAATGTGTATACACCTGACGAGTGAATGCTGTGAAAATTTTCCCGAACACCCAAAATGGACTCGGATGAATGCATGAATTGATAAAAGAGCATGTTTTGGAAACACTGGGTTGACTTAAATAGGAAAAATGAATCATGAGCCCTAGTGTCACATGACCACAAAACTTGATGCTTGAGTGTCCATATATGTGCATACATGACCAATTTTGCGTAAAAATTCTGAATCATCATTGTTGCATGCGTGTCATGGAAATAATATGGGACATTCCTTTATCCCTGAACCGCTGGCCAAACCAACACCTTGACATATATCATGTTCAGCCGTTCTACAAGCCTTTTGAGCCAAAACCTCAAACCACCATAAACCTTGACCCAGGAAGAGAATTTCCATCCTTGCCCTCATAAGAAGGAACAGTGGGATCTCCCAAGAAAGAAGAGCCATTCATTGTTAAGCGACCAACGTGTTTCAAAAAGAAAAAGAAAAAGAAAGTTCCCGACCAAAGATCGGAAGAAAACAAAAGAATAAAAAAAGAAGAAGTTCCCGATCAAAGATTGGAAGAAAACAAAGGAAAAAAGAAAATCCCCGATCAAAGATCGGAAGAAAATGAAAGAATTATACAGAAGAGTCTTCGGAGTAGACAAATATCCAAACAATACAAAATAGTCACAACCAAATAAGGAAAGAAAGGAAACCACAACTTGAAGTGGTCCTTTCCCTTTGATTGCCAACCAAAATCCTGTGCGCTGGCGACTTTCTCGCCCCGCACTAAACAAAAACAGAAAAGGGAAAGGCCAAAATACTCAAAGCCAAATTTCTCACCAAAACACTATTCTTGAAAAAGTCCTATTGATCCATGATCACACATGTAATCTTTGATTTGATAGGAAATGATTTGCAAAATCAAGTCATGGCATATCTATGGTTCGAAATTAGGATAAAACACATACCTGTGTGAGATTGATACACTTCGAGTGAATTTCTTCTATTTCATTGGACCCAATGTTTCCTCTAAATGGTCATCCGTATAAAGACAACATCTATTAATCCCGACCCATGAAGTCCGGTGGCAGGCGGAGATACCCGAGTGGTTATCCGTACAAAGATAGCATTTGTTAATCCCGACCCATGAAGTCCGGTGGCAGGCATAGATACCCGAGTGGTTATCCGTACAAAAACAATATCTGTTATTCCTGACCCGAGAAGTCAGGTGGCAGGCGGATATACCCAAGTGATTATCCGTACAAAGACAACATTTGTTGATCCTGACCCATGCGTCAGGTGACAGGCGGATATACCCAAGTGATTATTCGTACAAAGACAACATCTGCTGATCCTGACCCATGCATCAGGTAGCAGGCATATATACCCAAGTGATTATCCGTACAAAGACAACATCTGTTAACCCTGACCCATGCGTCAGGTGGCAGGCGAAAATACCCCAAGTGGTTATCCGTACAAACACAACATCTGTTAATCCTGACCCATGCGTCAGGTGGCAGGTGGAAATACCCCAAGTGGTTATCCGTACAAACACAACATTTGTTGATCCTGACCCATGAGTTAGGTGGCAGGAGGAAATACCCCAAGTGGTTATTCGTAAAAACACAACATCTGTTGATCCTAACCCATGAGTCAGGTGGCAGGAGGATATACCCAAGGGTTATCCGCACACACACACAAATTTGTTACCCGACCTATGAGAATCGGGTGACATGCGGACACACCTTATGGTTATCCGTACCTTTTGTCAACCAGAGGAAAGCAAGCCCGTTGACACGGAGAGACCAATGTGGTCATCTGCATCATTCCCGGAGATGTCAGCATCCCCGGAGATGTCAACGTCTTTCGGCCGAGACCGCCAAAAAGTCTCAATTCTACTATCATGACTCGAAGGTCTGATAGCATGTGGAGATACCTCATGGTTATCCGCACTTTTCCTATCCGAAGACACGCGGAGACAACATATGGTCGCACACACCCTTCCTATCCAAAGACTATCGAAGTCCCTTTTGTCATCTAGAGACGAACAAGTCCGATGATATCGGCATGATGATGGTCATCCATTTCTAATCATTTTGAAGATTTTTTTAGATTTTTGTAGATTTTACCTTTGTCATCCAGAGACGTTCAAGTCCGATGACGCGCAAGACTCGTTTCTTTTAACCAGAGATGATCAAGTTCGATAGCATGTGGAGACGCCCTATACAGTAATCCACACACATTTCGAAGACAAAAATGTCTTCAGTCATTGCATGCCTTCAAAGGCGACAATGACCCTCATTTACATTTTGAAGACGACAATGTCTTCAATCATTGCATGCCTTGAAAGGCGACAATGTCCTCATCTACATTTCAAAGACGATAATGTCTTTAGTCATTGCATGCCTACAAAAGGCGACAATGTCTTCATTTGCATTTCGAAGACGATAATGTCTTCACCCAAAAACTTCAATATCTTTTTCCCCTGTGCTTCATAGGACTCGATGCCCTTTGTTTGTACGCTTTTAAAAAATAAATAAATAAATAAATAAAAAATGAAAAAAGAGTGAAAATGAAAATGAAAATGAATTAAACGAGAAAAGAAGGAATTTCAATGTCTACATGCCTTCACGAGTTTTACTGCTTGGATTTGTGCTAGTGGCCGGTTGGGTAAAGATTCAGGTTGAACGAAATTAGTGTCTTATCTTTACTTCTCTTTTATCTCTAATAAAAGATAAGTAAAGAGGGGCAACTGTCATACCCTATTTTCGTCCGGGGACCATTGTTTATTGGCATACAACCTTTGTTTGACAACCTCAAAATGTTTAACACCCATCACGGTGGGATCCATAAAGTTCTGAGATGTTTTGGGGAGAAACCGGCCAAAAACACGAAAATGGGACTGTATTTAGCAAAGTGGAGTGTGTGTAAATAAACTGTTACACTCTAATTTCATCCAGGGACCATTGTTGATCACTTCAGAAGGCTTAACACTCATCACGGTGGAATCCATCAAGTTCCGGGATGTTTCGGAAAGAAAACAACCAAAAACACAAAAGCGGGGGTGAACTTATCAAACATGAGGGGTGTGCTCAGGAAACTTCATGCAGAACATTCTAGGTGGGGGGTGAACTTATCAATTATGGGGTGCATTCAGGAATCTTCATCAAGAAGCCTCTAGGCAGCAACCACCTCCATTTTATTAAAAAATGGCATCTGGGGCATCTGGGGCTTCTATAATGCTTCCGTAAAATTTCAGAAAACCTTGGGTTAGCATGCTTCACTTAATATTGGTGAAAGGGAAAAGGAAAAAGAGGAAAATCAAGTCTAAAACACTCCCGTAAGGCTTCCGTAAAGTACAAAAAGGGGGGTAAACTTAGTAACTGGGATGCGCTCAGAAATCTTCCTCAAGAAGCCTCTGGGCGGCAAACACCTCCCTTTTTCCCTATAAATAGGGGAGGGGGGCTGTTTCAAAAATGTACATGACCCCTAGGCTATGCATTTAGGCTGTTTTGGGTGAAAAAACGTGTTTCCATGAAGAAAATCCAAGCCGAGGTGCTACCGTATTGCTTCTGAGACGTTTCCGTGAGCAAATCCATGAAGATTATCCGCCATTCTTCACCGTTCTTCGTCTGATCTTCGTTCATTCTTTGGTCTTCAACCGGTAAGTGTTTGAATCCAAGACTTTCAATTTATTTCTTGTTTTGTTTGCTTTCATCTTTATCTCATTCACTTTCAATTTTCTTTTCTTCCATTTTTAACGAGCTTTAACCGATCGTTTAAGTCGTTATCTCGCCTAATAAATGATAAAATGAATTTCAACTGATCATTTGTGTTGTAATCTCATTTAATCATTGTTAAAATAAAATCCAATCGATCGTTCACGCTGTAACTTCGGTTAAATAAAAAAAGGCAAAATAATAATAAAACAATCAAAATATCTTAAAAAAATAATAATAAAATAATCAAAATATCTTGAAAAAATAATAATAAAATAATCAAAATATCTTTGAATAAAATAATAAAAAAAATCAATCGGACGTTTTCTTTGGAAGTTTCCTTGAATGAATTGACTAATAACCAAAGTGAAACTAGGCTAAAATCAACTCACAAATTGTGGCGTCCCTAAATAATGACTGGTTTAATAGTAATAAATTAAATAGCAAAAACCATGAGAATTTTTTTTCTTTTTCTTTTCTCTCTCTTTTTCACAGTAATTAAATTCAGAAGGAAAATTATCACTATAGAGTCCTGAATGGCCAGTTCACAACTCTATTCGGAGTCATTTCTTTCTAATCACTCATAACCTCTAAACTATTTTGCTCTTCCAAAAAGAAAAATATACCAGCCATCATTTTAGGTCGTCACGTGAAAAATAATAAATGCGGTCGATAAACTCTCTTCAATAAAGTTTGTTAACACTTCCTTTTCAAATTACAAGATTAAACATAATTACATTCATCATTTAAAACTGTCCAAAATATGGGAGTTTGCAAAATACATAGTGACATCCAGAGCAAAGGTATCAACTGTGGTGGCTTCAGCCACATATATACAATCATCAAAATTTCTATACAATAGGTCTACCCACCCAAAAATCAAAAGAGTAAACCTAGCATTCTGAACTAGATACACCCACCCACAAAAAGTATGTACTCCTAGTCTAAAGAGCCGTCTGCTACGATGAAGAGTCGTCACTATTCGCTGTCCCTCCAGGGCCGTTCTCCTCTGTGGAGTCTGCCTCTGATGTTGACATGATATCCTCTGGAAAATCAACATTAAGGAGTGGGTCTTCATCATCCTCAGGTAAGTCAAGGGCATCCACAACAGGTTCAGGAGGTAACTCCTCTGGGTCCTCTTCAGGATCCTCTTGAGAGGATGACACCTCTATCACTTGAACTGGCTCCACTAGTCGATATGGACTAGGTGTATGTAGTATCCACTCCACAGGCTGCTGAAGCGTGCATGCGGGTTCCTCCGGATGTACTAATGAAGTAGCAGTGAGTCGAATTGTGCCACGGAATCGACACCTGTCATTGCCTTCGAGGGTCTCCCAAACTCCCTCTAGGCATTCCATCACCACGCGATCATGGATTAACTGCACTGCCATCACGATCTACAAGAAATAAAAGAAAGAGGGTAGACTCTTTCACAAGAAATCTAACTACAGGTAACAATACAATGCGTCCATAACCACTACGTATAGTCAAAAGGTCTTTCTCAAGGGATTTCTTCTCTGGTAATCGATTACCAAAGTATGTAATCGATTACCAGTGCCCAAACACGAATTACACAACTTTTGCACATGGAAATCTACACATTACACTGTGTAATCGATTACACCTAAATGGTAATCGATTACCAGTGCCCTATCTCCCTGTGTAATCGATTACACCCAACTGGTAATCGATTACCAGTGCCCTGTTACTCTGTGTAATCGATTACCCACCATTGGTAATCGATTACCAGAGACCATTTTAACATCCTGTCTCCATTTTTAAGCCTTGTAATCGATTACACATCCTTGGTAATCGATTACCAGAGGCCAAATTCCAAATACCACTCAAGATTCATAGCTGGCCAGCCGCCACACAAGCCTCCTTGCTTTGTGGACTTTGTTCTTTTATTGGTTGACTGCTAGGAGCTCGCCTGTTTAGGTACGTCATAGGTTCTCATTGACTGACTATGCTCGGGTTGGGTCGGGATTGGTCAAGCTTGGTTTTGGGCAATAGCACCCCACCTGACGTCCCCACGGTCTCCTGACCCCCGCGACATATCTCCAGGTACCACTCTATGGTCAACAAACAAAAGTAGGAAGACTGACTCTTCCACGCTTTCTCACATCAAGCTTAGTGGATTATGGGGCACCCGTCATATGTGGTACTAGGTGGCGATCGGGCGATGGCGCAAATAAACTCTCCCATTTCACAAGTCTAACATAAACACACCATCCCCAGTTGCCCACCTCTCAACTGAGCTCACGCACTCCCACGTAGCCCTTATCCTCGTTCCTCTCAGCACTGGGTCCCCATCAACCCTTCCAAGCTTCCACAATATCCAAGCAATTCAATTCCAACTATCATGAAACTACCCTCAACCAAGAAAACAGAGTAGAGGCAGAAAACTCTGCCCAAAACACATGCAAATACCACAGGTTTCCCTACTCAAATACCCCAGTAACATTCTCTTCGTTCCGATTCGTTAACCATTGGATCGACTTGAAAATTTTACTGGAGGTTCCTAATATATAAATCTACATTTTGATCGTTGGGATCTGCTAGAAAATGTCCAGAACCAAATATGTACTACCTCTCCCATAACCAGAAAAGCACAAGCATTTTCTGCATATGTTGAAAAATTCTGCTGCACAATTCAACAACATTTTTCTGCATAATAGGGCAGATTTCGAAATCCATCTTGCCCACATCCAATTTTGCTCAAATTGGATCCTACAAGTCCTAAATCATGTATAAATTGTATTTAAACCAAAAACAAGCTTCAGATCAAGGTAAATCCAAATCTAGGTATCCAAAACCCATTAATTGAGTGAATTTTCAAGGTTTGAGAAGTGAAAATGAGAATGGGGTAATTTTGGAGTAAATTCTCATCTCAAACAAGTATATAACATTAATTTAGACTTGCTCAAAGTGATTTTAAGGCGAAAACTCTACCGATTCAAGATTTGACCCCTCAACACCCAATTTACCCTAGAAATGACTCTTGCTTTCACATTTGTCACTCATTTTTCTCATTTGCTCTGCCCAAGCTTTCCTACAAGTCCTAATTGACATTTTAAACTAGGATCAACTCACTTTAGACTCCAATTACCACTAACCCCAAATTTAGCTTTTCAAACCCTCAAAATCTCACACTTTTCCACTCACATCACTACCATTCTCACATTTAACCCTAGGTTAACTCTCCCCATCATCTCTACCAGTTTTCTACCAACAATTTCAGCATACAAATATCACAAAGCATCATCATAAAACCCTAAAACAGAATGGATAGCTTTACTCACATCAAACATGTCAAGTTTAGCATGCTTTCAACAAACTCCTTCACAAATAACTACCATAAGGCATAAACCTAGTAGAACTACCCATCATATCTCCCAAAGACCCAATACCCACGAATTTCATGTGAGAAAAAGTCCACCCATACCTGAAATTTGAAGTCCCACAACGTAGAGGAGCGTTTCACGACTCCGAAAATGGCTTCCTTTTGCAATTTGGAGTAGAAGTGATGAGCAATTTTGGAGCTTTAATGGAGGCTTCAATGCAGAGGAAGAAGAAGAGAAAAGCAATGTGGGAAGGGGGAGGAAAAGCTTTTCTAAAATCTGAATGAAGAGAGAGAATTTGGCTTTTATTTTAAAAAGATTTTCTCTTTCCTTTTTCTAAAAGCCATGCCACATGTCTCATTTTGGGTGGAGCGAAAGGGGCCCACTTTTTCTCTTGATGTGACTTCATACTCAGCCACAAGGAGAGAAAAATTTGACCTCTTGAATGCTAAATTCCTGCCTTGGTTTGTGTGCCGCTTCTCTGGTTCCAGTTCCTCGCGTTTCTTTGCACCCGTCGGGGCTCGTTTTTGAAAGTAGGCAATATATATATCAAAACGCTTAGAATGAAACCCTGAGCGTGGTTCAAAGGTTGGTTTTGTTAAATTTTTAGTTGCACACAAAACGATAATTTTTAGACTAATTAATTGAGAATTAATCTATAACTGTCCAGTTATGGATTACTCTTCGTTAATTAGCCTAACCCGCGTATCTTTCCCCTAATGTACATACTTCTTCCAATATATATATATATATATATATATATATATATATATATATATATATATATACTGAATAATTCTTATATATATAATTATTTAAAATATATCACTTACAAAATTCCGGGTAGAAATTTCCAGGATGTCACACAAATCAAGCTTTGTCCGCAAAAGTCACTTAAAACCGTTTTAAGGTTCAACGCCTTAAACAGTCCTCTTTGATTTTATCAGATAACATGGACTATTCAAAAGCACAAAATCAACCCATAACTTTGCCGCTTTTGCAAGAACTATGTAGGTCTGATTTCCTCATCGCAATTGAGGATACGTAGGAGAAAAAGCCCCGCTTTTGTCGACCACCCCAAGAGATCGTTAATGGTCCAACGCCTTAAGGCTTCTCTCCTTTCAAAAACCAAGAGATCGTTAATGGTTCATCGCCTTAACGTTTCTCTCCTTTCAAAAACCAAGAGATCGTTAATGGTCCAACGCCTTAACGTTTCTCCCCCTTTCAAAAATCAAAAGATCGTTTAAAGGTCCAATGCCTTAAATGACTTTTGTTCGGTTAAAATCAATATTGCAAAAAAAGATAAAAACAACTTAACCAATGTTTAGTTCTAAAAGAACTACGTAGGTCTGGTTTCCTCATCGCAATTGAGGAATACGTAAGAGCAAGGGAAACACCCTTGTCGACCACAAAAAGATAAAAAATACAAAATGACCCATAGAAAGCAAAAAAACAGAAAAGGGGAAAATACGTAGTTTTGAAGTCATATTTGCACACTTGATTGAAGGCTATCGTCTCTTGTGACGGACGCGTGGGGTGCTAATACCTTTCCCGTGCGTAAAAAAAACTCCCGAACCTTTCACGATTAAAGTTCGTAGACCACACATTCCGATTTTTTCAACATTTTCCTCAAATAAACATTGGTGGCGACCCTGCGCGCCTTCCTCCCTTGGAAGACGCACCCGTGAGCCCCGCGTCGCCCTCCCGCCGAAGGGTAGGTTGCGACACTTGGTATGGGAATCCCATCGTCTAAGGCAGTATATGTTGAGCCATACCACTTGGCTGGTATCCAAAATGGACCCAATCAAGTACATTTTTTGAGAAGCCCACTCTTACGGGGCGGATCGCTCGGTGGCAAGTTTTGCTATCTGGAGTTCGACATTGTCTATGTCACCCAAAAGGCGATAAAGGGAAGCACCTTGGCAGGCTATTTGGCTCAGTGGCCTCTATTACCAGCCCATGCATCCAAAATTTCCAGATGAAGACATTATGGCCTTGTTCGAAGAGAAGTTAGAGGATAAGGACAGGGATAAGTGGGTCGTGTGGTTCGACGGTGCATCCAATGCCCTAGGCCATGGGGTTAGGGCAGCTTTGGTCTCTCCTGACAATCAATGCATTCCCTTCACGACCATATTGGGTTTTGATTGCACGAACAACATGGCCAAATATGAGGCATGCACCCTCGGGATCCAAGCGGCAATTGACTTCAACGTCAAGTTGCTCAAAGTGTACGAAGTCTCAGACTTACATCATGAAGTTGGCTGAGTTCTTCGATGATGTCTCTTTCCACCACGTTCCCAGAGAGGAGAATGAAATGGCCGATGCACTTGCCACTCTAACATCCATGTTCCAGCTGACTCCGCATGGAGACTTGCCGTACATCGAGTTCAGATGTCGCGGCAAGCCCTCACATTGCCGTTTGATAGAGGAGGAACAGGATGGTAAACCTTGGTACTTCAACATCAAGCAATACATCGAAAACAAGGAGTACCCACAAGAGGCTTCCGACAACGACAAAAGAACATTAAGAAGGCTGGCAATCGGTTTCTTCTTGAGTGGAAGCATTATGTACAAAAGAAACCACGACATGGTTTTACTCCGATGTGTGGATGCCTGGGAGGCTGAACAAATGCTAGTGGAAGTCTACAAGGGTTCCTTTGGAACACATGCCAACGGGCATGCTATGGCCCAAAAGATTTTGAAGGCAGGGTATTACTGGCTCACCATGGAGAGCGATTGTTGCATCCATGTTAGGAAATGCCACAAGTTCCAGACATTCGCAGACAATGTCAATGCTCCGCCCATGCCTTTGAACGTTTTGGCAGCGCCATGGCCCTTCTCCATGTGGGGAATAGATGTGATCGGGGCCATTGAGACCAAGCTTCGAACAGGCATCGCTTCATCTTGGTTGCGATCGATTACTTCATTGAATGGGTTGAAGCTGCCTCATACTCCAGCGTCACGAGGAGCATGGTAGTTAGGTTCATAAAACAGCAGATAATCTACCAGTATGGATTGCCCAGGAAGATTATCATAGACAATGCCACCTGTCTGAATAACAAGATGATGGAGGAAATGTGTGAGGATTTCAAGATCCAACACCACAATTCCATGCCTTATAGGCCCAAGATGAGTGGGGCAGCTGAGACAACCAACAAGAATATCAAGAAGATTATTCAGAAGATGATCGTGTCATATAAAGATTGGCATGAAATGCTCCCTTTCGCATTGCATGGTTATCGAACCTCGGTACGCCCATCAACCGAGGCAACGCCATTTTCATTGGTGTATGAAATGGAAGTCATGCTGCCATTTGAGGTGGATGTCCCTTCTTTGAGGATTCTGGTAGAGTTTGGGTTGGAAGAATTGGAGTGGGCCCAAGCACGCTTTGATCAGCTCAATCTTATAGAAGGCAAGCGTCTAGCGGCTATGAGCCACGGGCGTCTGTACCAGAGACGAGTGAAGAATGCTTTCGGCAAGAAGGTACGTCCGTGCAAATTGAATGAGGGGGACCTCATTTTGAAGAAAGTATCCCAAGCCCTAAAGGACAATAGGGGAAAGTGGGTTCCAAAATATGAAGGGTCTTTCATTGTAAAGAAATCATTCTCAGGAGGACCACTGGTGTTTGTCAGCATGGATGATGAAGAGTTGCCTTCACCCGTGAATGCCAATATCATCAAACGATATTATGCTTAGTATTTGGGGTAGCTAAGGGGGGTCAATACATGATTGTACTCTAAGGCTCCTTAAAGTATTCTGGTCCTATGTAAGCCTTGATCACAACATTTAATAAACATTGGATTGATGGTTTGCATTTCAAACCCTTGTGTTGTGTCTGTTGTTGCTTTAAAATGCATGTTCTCGATCTATAGGGGTGCTGTAAGCGTTTAAGTAAAATTGAACATAATAAAAATTTGTTTAAATTGTTACACTTGAACTGCCTGATCATGAGCATGCATGCATATGCATATTTATCATCCTATGCGTCGAAGGATAGGAGAAGATTTGTTTTGAGTGATGGTCAATATCGCGCTGAATTCAAGACAAAGATAAACCAAGGTAAGTGGTAGCGTAGTCATGTTTTACTGCGTGGTGCCATTTCCTGTTTTCAGAAGACTTAGGAACGGGTACGAGCAGATGCTAGGCCCATGATCAACAAATCATTATCCAGCGTCCAGCTCAAGACGTTAAAGAAGCACTACTAGGAGGCTGCCTAGTATCTTTTAAGTTTTTGCTTGTTTGTCCATTTGTCTAAAGTCATAGTTGAATATGCATGGTTTATTCTTAATCCTAGGATTTAAAATAAGCAAGCGCAAGCCCGTAGGATAGTTAAAATTTTGCAGAGAAGTCTTACAAAAAAAATGGAGAGTTAGCCTGCTCGGGGAAGCTAAGCTCACCTAGGCGAGCACCCTCTGCACGAGATAGGTTAAAAAGAGGGGGAGGGTGAGTTTTCTTCACCCAAAACTTCATCCCCTCATTCAAAACGAAGGAGCTCATGGTGAGGCATGGTTTTGCAGCCCCTCAAGCTTCCATTGTTGAGTTTTTGCTTCCCTTTTCGCACTTTGATTCACTTCGTACAAGTAAGTGCACCATCTCTTTGCTCTTTGGCTCACCATTGTCGCGTTTTGATACTTTTTTTGCTCATTCTTGCTCAAATCCGTGAGGCATTTTATCTTTGAATTTGTGCTTGTTTTTGTTGGGTTAGAGAGTTGTAGGCAATGGCTTTAGGCCTCTAGTGTGTTCTGAGATGATTGAGCGTGCCATATTGCCCCCATTCCCTTGCTATTCATGCTTAAACATGCGCCCACCAAGTGCTCGGTGAAATGCCTCAATGGCATTTGCAGATGACTTTGTGAATTTCTGCTTGTAGAAAAGAATTGATGTACATTGGGCTGCCTTTTGAGTGTGTGAGCAGTTTGTAGAGGTTAGAGTAGGTGCCAAAATAAGACCTAGGCCTAGGAACACCAAGCTTTGATTTTGAATGCAAGAGAGCATGAAGATGAGAGCATGGTGGTGGGGATTTCCCTTTAGGACAACATTCAGTTTTGGGCTGCACCATGATGTTTTCCTTGCACCTAGATGTTTGAAAATGTTGGTCATCATGTACATCTATGTTGCATATAGGTAACAAAAATGCCTCATAAAATGTATGTATGTTGCATGTAGGTAGCAAAAATGCCTCATAAAATGTATGTATGTTGCGTGTAGGTAGGAAATGCCTCATAAAATGTGTATGTTGCATTTAGGTAGCAAAAATACTTGAATACGCATGAAATGTAATTTGGGTAGCAAAAATACTTGAATATGCATAAAATATAATTTATGTAGCAAAAATGCTTGAATATGCACATGTGCAATTTTTGGTAGCAAAAATACTTGGATATGCATGTATACAATTGTTAGGTAGCAAAAATGCCTTGAAAATGCATGTATGTAATCTAGGTAGCAAAAATGCTTTGAATGTGCATGAGTGTAATTTTTAGGTAGCAGAAGTCTTGCACGCATGTATGTTCATAAATGTATTTCCTCAAGGAAGTGTGTGTATGAGTTTGCCCTAAATTTACATTGATGTTTGTGTGTTGGAAGAAGTTGTATGCCATTTTTGCTTGGTCTTGCTTTAAAATGGAATTTCTTTGTGAACTAACTTTACAAATGTGTTTTCGCAGGAGATGGCCCCAAGAAAGCTTCCATCAAAGAGGTCCAGGAAGGACGCCACCGAAGAAGGCTATAGCGCTGCCCCACAGGTTGACACGGACTTTGACGAGCATCGATTTCGGAGCATAGATCATCAACAACGCTTTGAGGTCATCAAGGGATGATCATTCCTCAGAGAGAGGCAGTTACAGCTGAGGGATGATGAGTTCCCTAACTTTTAGGAGGAGATAGCCCACAGGTGCTGGGCACCACTTGTGACACACATGGCTAAATTCGACTTGGAGATAGTCATGGAGTTGTATGCCAATGCCTGGCCTACCGAGGAGGGAGTCCGAGATATGCGCTCCTAGGTGAGGGGCCAGTGGATCCCTTTCGACCCGGATGCCCTTAGTTAGTTTTTAGGCCACCCATTGGTCTTGGTCGAGGGCCAGCAGTGTGAGTACAGTCAGAGGAGGAGACAGGTCTTTGGCTTTGATGAGGAGGCCATTGCCCAGCTATTGTGCATACTGGGGCAAGATTTTGCCTGGACCGCTGTAGGGAGACATGTGTGGATCATGCGCACCAGCATGACCATCCTTACCCAAATATGGATGACATTGCTACTCAGCAACATTCTGCTTGGCGACCATAACTCTGACCTTCCTCTACCGAAGTGTCAACTGGTTTATGCCATCTTGACACAGGTGAGTGTACCTATGGCTTAGTTGATTTTTGACGCCATTTATCAGTTTACAGGAACGACGCCTACGAGACACCCTATGGACCCAGAGAGGTCCAATAATGCCTTGGGGTTTCCCGCGCTGATTACGGGCCTTTGTCAGTTCTATGAAGCACCTGTTGCCCCCAACAAGGTCATCTAGCCGCCTATCATCAGAGCCTTCATCGAGAAGTACTGCACCCTCAGGTAGGCGTCGGGCGAGACACCACAGCAGCCTGGAGACAGCTAGCCGCAGGCAGCCGATGCACCACCGTCACCCTCGGAGTCCACCTCGACCCACTTGCGAAGGTTGGAGCACTGCATACGACATGTGGCTGACCTGCAGGTAGCCAACCACAAGGGATAGGTTCGCTTGAACGAGAGTTTCTACCAGTACGCCCTACGCCAGCAGGGTCGGGATTCCAACCCTTACACATGGCCTACTCCAGAGCAGTTTGAGGCTACGGTAGCATGGCCTGGGGATTGGCCCGACTTTCATGCAGAGGCGGGGCCCACGGAGACCTCTGGAGGTGGGGACGAAGCCCAGGATGATCAGGACATGACCGACTTGATAGACTTCCTCCTCTGAGAAGGGCAAGGACGGTTGGATCGCCAAACTTGTGATTCATTTTCCTTTCGACATTATTGCCTTTGGTTTATTTTGTTATTTCTGTAGGATTTGACATTATTGCTTTTGGTTATTTTGTGGTTTCCGTGCGATGTGACGTTATTTTTGTTGTTTATTTCGTTATTTCCGTAGGATTTGACATTATTGATTTTGGTTATTTTGTGGTTTTCGTGCGATGTGACATTATTGATGTTGTTTATTTTGTTATTTTCGTGTGGTTTGACATTATTTGCTATTAGTTATTATGTCTATTACGTTTAAACATAACATGCCATTATCGCTTTCGGTTATCAGTCACTCATTATGAGTAATTTTACCGCTTCTAGCATGTTGTCGTATTTACTTTGTGATGGTTTGTCTAAAACGCCAAAAACGTAGGTCTTGTGTACTTTCAAACGTAGGTCTTGTATTACAGAGATGTGAAGAGTCCAATTCAGTTCTCAATTGAGAGAAATGCCATTTCATGGTTCAAGAAGGAATAGTGTTGGGGCATAAAATTTCAGTAAGTGGAATAGAGGTGGACAAGGCAAAGATTGATGTAATTGAGAAACTTCTTCCTCCAATGAATGTCAAGGGAGTGAGAAGTTTCTTAGGAGATGCAGGGTTCTACAGGTGATTCATAAAAGATTTCTCAAAGCCAAACCACTTAGCAATCTGTTGAATAAAGATGTTGCTTTTATGTTCAATGAAGAGTGCATGGAAGCATTTAATGATCCGAAAACCAGATTAGTGTCTGCTCCAGTAATCATAGCACCAAATTGGGGACAAGAATTTGAGTTGATGTGTGATGCAAGTGACTATGCCGTAGGTGTAGTGCTTGCTCAACGGAAGGGAAAATTTTTTTATGCTATACACTACGCCAGCAAGATTCTAAATGATGAACAGGTGAACTATGCTACCATAGAAAAAGAGATGCAGGCAATTATCTGATGGAATCTTGCTTGTGGAGCTTCTATGGAGGCTGGATCTTTGAGCTTCAATGAGGTCCTTTAATGGTGATTTTCCACCATGGAGATGCAGCGGAAGACAAAGGAGAAGAGGTGAGAGGAGGCGCCATCCACTGAGGAATAAGCCATGGAAGAAGGAGCTTCACCACCAAGATGAGCCTTGAATAAGAAGCTTGGAGAGGATGCTTCAATGGAGGAAAAGAAAGAGGGAGAGAAAGAGAAAGGGGGGAGCACGAAATTGAAGGAAGAAAAAGGGAGAGAAGTTGAACTTTGAGTTGTGTCTCACAAGACTCTCATTCATCAAAGTTACAACAAGTGTTACACATGCTTCTATTTATAGACTAGGTAGCTTCCTTGAGAAGCTTTCTTGAGAAAACTTCCTTGAGAAGCTTCTTTGAGAAAACTTCCTTGAGAAGCTAGAGCTTAGCTACACACACCCCTCTCATAACTAAGCTCACCTCCTTGAGAAGCTTCCTTAAGAAGATTCCTAAAGAAGCTAGAGCTTAGCTACACATACCTCTCTAATAGCTAAGCTCACCTCCTTGAGATGAGAAGCTAGAGCTTAGCTACACACCCCCTATAATAGCCAAGCTCACCCCCATGACAAAAAACATGAAAATACAAAAAAAAAGTCCTTACTACAAAGACTACTCAAAAGGCCCCGAAATACAAAGGCTAAAACCCTATACTCCTAGAATGACCAAAATACAAGGCCCAAACGAAGGAAAAACCTATTCTAATATTTACAAAGATAAGCGAGCTCATACTTAGCCCATGGGCTCGAAATCTACCCTAAGGCTCATGAGAACCCTAGGGCCTTCCCTTGGATCTCTAGCCCAGTCTACTTGGAGTCTTCTACCCAATGCCTTTGCGGGATAGGATTGCATCATTCCCTCCACCTTGGAAAATATTTGACCTCAAATCCCGAGGTTCTTCATACTCTGGGATCCTTCCCTCAACACCTGTAAAAAGAACAAAAACATATGTATTAGTGGTGTTTGGTATGTTGAAGTAAGGTAAGGTCTGAAAACCCATTTCCTGGGCATCTTCCCATGAAGGAACATGGTTTCTCACCAACTCAATGAGTGGTGCTACAAGTATAGAAAAATATGGGACAAACCTTTCGTAAAAGTTTGTTAAGTCATGGAAGCCCCAAATTTTTCTTATACTTGGTGGGGTGGGCCACTCAGGAATGACCTTTATTCTCTTAGGGTTCATGGGAACCCCTTGATCACTATTTGAGAAATTAAGTAACGCAATAAAACATACCTTTTTCTATATTTTCATATTGATTATTCCTACCAAAAAGTATGACAAACCTAAGGTGTCTCATATGAGTACCTAAGTTTCTATTGAAACTAAAAATAAGAACAAACCTACCAAATGGGTCCCTATGTACACACACCATGAAGATGTTAGGTGTACGAGTGATTTTACAAAAGAGGGTTGCGCCACTCAAAACATTCATCATACCACCTATTTTAGGGACTTGGTGCCTAATAATACCTATTTTGGGCACCAACAAAGCACAAGGATTTAAGCTCTTGCGAACCAAACCCTCATCCAACAACTTCTTTACTTAATAAACTCAAGCCCAAGAGGTGTGGCAATGCTAGCAAGTGCCTTTTTACAAAAGAGAAAATGTGGAGGTTGTCTAAGAGGGAAAGTTTCTTTAATGTTTGTCTTTATTGTAAAATGAGTTTCCTTCTTAGCTAAACTATTGGAGGAGACACTTACTTCCTTACACTTTTCTTTAACCACTAATGGTTGTCCTTCTTCTTGGGGGTAGATTTCTTCACTAGATTCTTCCCCTTTTGCTTTTTCACTTTCACTAGAGGAAGGTGAAGTAGTAGCCTCATCTTGGCTACTATAAATGTCTTGGCCCCTCATAATCATGGTTTTTGTGGTGGGGCATTGAGAAGTAATGTGTCCTCTTCCAATACATTTAAAGCACTTTATAGAGCTAGTTTTCTCTTGCATACTAGCCTCAGGGGCTTGCTTTTCTATTGTCTTCCCCTTATCATCTTTGGGCTTAGAAGGTTTCACCCCTAAGATGCCTTGACCTTGGTCTTTCTTTGGATAAGAGTGAGAGCCATAAGATTTTGAAGTAGACTTCTTTTTAAGTTGTTGCTCTACCCTTATTTCCCAATCTAAGTTAGCCTCTACATTGTCCTTCCCATGGAAGTATGAGAGTTTAATGTTAGCCTCTTGAGGCTTTCTTTCCTTTTCTCTTCTATGGGAGTGAGGTCTAAGATGTGACCTATGCCTTCCTTCGTAATAGTCACGAAGTTCTTCACTTAGGCTTTTGCAAGAGTTATGACTACTATAGGAGGCATGTTTTTCTCTTTTCATTTCTTTCATTATTTTTCTTCTTTCTTCCTCTCTTATTTTCTTTCTTACATCTTGACTTATTTCTTCCACTCTTTTTTCCCTTTTTCTTTTCTCTCTTGTTTTTCTTTCCATAACTTGAGGGAACTCAACTCATCTAAGATTCTAGATAAATGGTCTTTATGACTAGTTCCCTTGCCATTAACACTAGATGAATGATGACTCATGTTGGTTCCTAAGTTGTGGTTCTTTCTTGTTGGAGGTTTGAAAACAAAAGGTAAAAGAAACTATGGTTGAAACTAGCCAAAATAAACACTAAAAGAGGTGTGAAAGATAAGGTAAAAACTAATTGGTAAAATGCAAGCTATCTAGGCGGTTTGACAAAGGAAGGTAAAAGAAATAAGCTACTAAAGTAAGCAAGAAATGTAAACTAGGCGAATCCTAAGAGTGTTTGGATGACCACATTTAAGGTTCCCAACAAAACACTCACAATCCTAAGGGAAAATTGCCTAAAATTATTACACACAAAGGGAAGTAGGGTGACCTATTGGAGGCTCCCAACTTACTTCCAATGAAAGGCTTTTTTGTTACAAAATTTGAAAGCAATGAAAGTGAAGTAAATTGTCAATTACAAAATTGCAAAAAGGTCCTCAATTTTGGTGGTTTTTCTCTCTTTGGTGATTCAGTCAATTTGGAGTGCTTCTTAGTCCAATAACTCTTAAGGTGGTTGGCCCCTTGCTTCTTGACTCAAATTCTTCAAGGAATGGCACCAATCCTCCTTTCCAATTCCCTACATGGCAACTCAAAAACAAGGAAACAAAGAGACAAGCAATAACCAAAGACCAAAAAATGAAATGAAAGTTAAACCAATGGAATTTTAACAAGACATTTTTTAAAGGATTATTCAACAATTAAAGCAATGAAAAGGACATAGAAGCAAGTTAGGACTCAAAGAGAAACTTAGAATGGCTCTAGAGTAGAGTAAAAAAACTAAAAAAAAAAGACTCAACAAACCTCTAGCTTTGGCACTTTTTTTCACAGTAATTTTCAATTGAAATTTTGGAACTAAGATTGGTATAACATAGGCACCAATTATAGAATAAATTTTGAGCCAAAACAATAAGCACACTTCCTTTCACCTTTTTTTTTTCAGCATACTGATTTTCCTGCCAACTTGTGTGATTTGTAGTATTTTTTACTTTTATCCAAATCACTTGGTTCTTTTTTTATAACTTTTTTCCAGACGTCTAGAAAATTCAGTAAAAATTTTAGCTCAAAAGTAGAAGTAACTAATTCTCAGTAATTTTTACAAGTTTATATGTCCAAACTGCCAGCACCAGGGATTTTTTTTTAAGCATGGTACATTGATTGCCTTGGGCTTACTTTCAACCTTCCTATGTATGTTGAACTCACTAGGATTGTTTACCACAGTTTTAGGAGTTCAATATTCACTTAGGATCAACATTTCAGCCAGCAATTCAATCACCAAAACTCAAATTCACAATAGACACAATCATAAGGAAACCTAAAAGTTCAAGAAAAGGTTCACAATCAAAGACTCTAAGAATTTTGCATGAACATGTTAAGGACTAATTAACATGAAAGATTTGACTCAAATCAAATAATAGGCCAAAAGACTTTCATACACTCATGAACAAATGAGTTAGACAAAAAAACAAGAAAATAAAATTCAGCACAACATAAGAAATCTTATGTGACAAGTTTCATGACTAGACATGACTTCTATGACAAAACTACAATAAGTGAACAAGTCACTCTAGATTTTTGAGGTTTTCTTATACTTTAATATTTTTGTAAGAATTTTATGGTTTAGGTTTCAGCCACCAAAAATAACAAGAAAAATCTCAAAGGAACCTAAACTCAACACAATTCATGGTTCAAGAACAAGAACAAGAAATTTGAACCATAGAAAATCAAATCTAGCTTCTATAGCAAGTTTAATCGGTGGAAACTCTAAAGAATCATGTTAACAACATTTAGCACAAGACATGTGAGGAGATACAAGGAAAAAAAATGAAGAAACAACAATGGAAGAGAAGGTAAAGCAAAAAATTAATGGAGGTTTAAGGAGCACCTACTTGAAGCTCTTGTGCTCTGATTACCACTTGATGGAAGCTTGCTTGTGGAGCTTCTATGGAGGCTGGATCTTTGAGCTTCAATGAGGTCCTTTAATGGTGATTTTCCACCATGGAGATGCAGCGGAAGACAAAGGAGAAGAGGTGAGAGGAGGCGCCATCCACTAAGGAATAAGCCATGGAAGAAGGAGCTTCACCACCAAGATGAGCCTTGGATAAGAAGCTTGGAGAGGATGCTTCAATGGAGGAAAAGAAAGAGGGAGAGAAAGAGAGAGGGGGGAGCACGAAATTGAAGGAAGAAAAAGGGAGAGAAGTTGAACTTTGAGTTGTGTCTCACAAGACTCTCATTCATTAAAGTTACAACAAGTGTTACACATGCTTCTATTTATAGACTAGGTAGCTTCCTTGAGAAGCTTTCTTGAGAAAACTTCCTTGAGAAGCTTCTTTGAGAAAACTTCCTTGAGAAGCTAGAGCTTAGCTACACACACCCCTCTCATGACTAAGCTCACCTCCATGATAAGCTTCCTTAAGAAGATTCCTAAAGAAGCTAGGGCTTAGCTACACATACCTCTCTAATAGCTAAGCTCACCTCCTTGAGATGAGAAACTAGAGCTTAGCTTCACCCCCCCTATAATAGCTAAGCTCACCCCCATGACAAAAAACATGAAAATACAAAAAAAAAAGTCCTTATTACAAAGACTACTCAAAATGCCCCGAAATACAAGGCTAAAACCCTATACTACTAGAATGGCCAAAATACAAGGCCTTAACAAAGGAAAAACCTATTCTAATATTTACAAAGATAAGTGGGCTCATACTTAGCCCATGGGCTCGAAATCTACCCTAAGGCTCATGAGAACCCTAGGGCCTTCCCTTGGATCTCTAGCCCAATCTACTTGGAGTCTTCTACCCAATGCCTTTGCGGGATAGGATTGCATCATTATCTATGCACTTGAAAAGTTCATACCTTATTTGGTATGCTCAAGAGTTATTGATGTAAGCTCCATTCGAGCTTGTAGGCCTAGGATCTTCTTCATCAATGGATTCCTTTGCTTCTTGGAAGATGAATGGCAGCGGAATAGAGAATGAAGGGAGAGAGGAGACGCCACTTCAAGCAGAAGATGAGTCTAGAAGAAGCTCACCACCATAGGAGGCCATGGATAAGAGCTTGGAGGAAGAAGGAGGTGAATGAAGGGAGAGGAAGAGAAGAGCACGAAATTTTGTGCTCTAAAAGAGCTTTGAAATCTGAAGTTTAATTTTCAAATGATCAAAGTTATAAAAAAATGAACACACATGACCTCTATTTATAGCCTAAGTGTCACACAAAATTGGAGGGAAATTTGAATTTCAATTCAAATTTCACTTGAATTTGAAATTGAATTTGTGGAGCCAAACTTTGGAGCCAAAATTTCACTAATTATGATTAGTAAATTTTAGTTATGGTTCAGCCCACTAATCTAAGATCAATTTCAAGATTCTCCACTAAGTATGCTTAGGTGTCATGAGGCATGTAAAGCATGAAGGACATGCACAAAGTGTGACTATATGATATGGCAATGGGGTGTAGTATACAAATGCTCACCTCCCCCTCTAAAATTTAATTGGATTGGGCTTCTACCAATTCAATTAAATTTATTTCCAACCACACACATCAAATATTCACTTAGTGCATATGAAATTACAAAACTACCCTTAATACAAAAACTAGTCTAGGTGCCCTAAAATACAAGGGCTGAAAAATCCTATATTTCTAGGGTACCCTACCTACAATATGGAGCCCTAAATACAAGGACCAAATATAATGACATCCTAGTCTAACATGTACAAAGATAATTGGACCCAACTTTGGCCCGTGGACTCAGAAATCTACCCTGAGGTTTATGAGAACCCTAAGGCCTTCTTCAGCAGCTCTAGCCCAATCCTCTTGGAGCCTCTTGCTCATGGCTCTAGTGACTGGTCCCTTCCTAGGGAGGATTTCATCATCCCCTTCCCCTTAAAGAGGATTTGACCTCAAATCTATTAGTTCCTCCTCTTCAATATCAACTCCACCTGCAAAAGGAAGTAAATCAGAAATGTTAAAAGTGGTGCTGACTCCATACTCTTCTGGGAGGTCCAACCTATAGGCATTGTTATTGATCCTCTCCAAAACCTGAAAATGTCCATCCCCTCTGGGGCTAAGCTTGGATTTCCTTTTAGTAGGGAATCTATCCTTCCTAAGATGGAGCCAAACCCAATCACCCTCATTAAGAACTAGGTCTTTTCTTCCTCTATTGCCTTTAGTTGAATACACATTTGTTTGGTTCTCTATTTGGTTCTTAACCCTCTCATGCAATTTCTTTACAAACTCTGACCTAGATTCCCCTTCTTTATCTATAAAAGAAGTGTCCAGTGGTAGGGGAATGAGGTCTAACGGTGTTAGGGGATTGAACCTATAGACAACCTCAAAAGGGGACTGCTTGGTGGTTCTATGAACCCCCCTGTTGTAGGCAAATTCTACATGAGGAAGATACTCATCCCAAGACTTATGGTTACCTTTCAGAAGAGCCCTTAAAAGAGTGGATAAAGACCTATTCACTACCTCTGTTTTCCCATCTATTTGTGGATGACAAGTGGTAGAGAAAAAAAGTTTAGTTCCTAGCTTAGCCCATAAGGTTTTCCAAAAGTGGCTAAGGAACTTAGCATCTCTATCTGACACAATGGTCCTAGGCAAACCATGGAGTCTCACAACTTCCCTGAAAAAGCGTTTTGAGATGTGGGAAGCATCATCCACCTTGTGGTATGGTATAAAGTGTGCCATCTTGCTAAACCTATCCACCACCACAAAGATAGAGTCTACACCTCTTTGGGTTCTAGGAAGCCCAAGGACAAAGTCCATACTAATGTCTACCCAAGGTGCAGATGGGATGGGTAAGGGTGTGTATAGCCCATGAGGCATCACCCTAGACTTGGCTTGTAAACAAGCCACACACCTAGTGCAATGCTTATGGACATCTTTCTTCATATGGGGCCAATAAAACTTTTCTTTGAGTAAGACAAGGGTCTTGTCTATCCCAAAGTAGCCCATGAGCCCACCCTCATGGCTCTCTTTCACAAGTAATTTCCTAATGGATCCTTGGGGTATGCAAAGTTTTCCCTCTTTGAACAAATACCCCTCAGCCAAATAGAATCCATCTTGGGCCTTTTTCCCACAACTCTCGTAAATGTGAGAGAAATGTTCATCTAAAGCATACAAGTCCCTAATATTATCAAATCCTAAAATTTGAGCTCCTAGGGAGCAAAACAATGTGTGTCTCCTAGAGAGGGCATCAGCTACCACATTTGTTTTTCCCTTTTTCTATTTGATAACATATGGAAATTGTTCTAGGTACTCTACCCATTTTGCATGCCTCTTGTTTAACTTGCTTTGCCCTTTAATGTACTTAAGTGATTGATGATCACTATGAATGACAAATTCCTTGGAAACAAGGTAATGTTCTCAAGTTTGGAGGGCTCTTATTAAGGCATAAAGCTCTTTATCATAGGTGGGGTAGTTGAGGGTGGCACTATGAAGTTTTTCACTAAAATAAGGAATAGGGTGCCCACCTTGTGACAATACAGCTCCAACTCCCACTTCAAAGGCATCACATTCTAGCTCAAAAGTTTTAGAAAAGTCAAGAAGAGCTAGAACAGGTGCCTTAGTAAGCTTTTCTTTTAGCAAAGCAAAGGCTTGCTCTTATTTTTCACCCCAGGTAAATGCCACATTCTTCTTCACCAGCTCATTGAGAGGTGATGCAATTGTAGAGAAATTAGGAACGAACCTTCTATAGAAGCTTGATAACCCATGGAAGCTCCTAATATCTCCCACACTTTTTGGGGTGGGCCATTCTTGGATGGCCTTGATTTTCTTAGGGTCCACTTGGACCCCATTTCTGCCAACTACAAAACCTAAGAAAACTAAATTATCTACACAAAAGGTACACTTCTCTATATTTGCATAAAGGGTGTTTTTCCTAAGGACTGAAAGAACTTGTCTGAGATGTCCTAAGTGATCATCTAGGCTCCTACTATACACTAAAATATCATCAAAATAAACAACTACAAATCTACCTATGAAATCCCTTAAGACATGATGCATAAGCCTCATAAAGGTGCTTGGTGCATTAGTGAGCCCTAAAGGCATCATTAGCTATTCATACAAACCAAACTTGGTCTTGAAAGCGGTTTTTCACTCATCACCCTTTTTCATCCTGATTTGGTGATAACCACTTTTAAGATCAATTTTTGAAAAGATATGGGCACCATGCAACTCATCAAGCAAATCATCAAGTCTTGGAATGGGGTGCTTATACTTTACAGTGATATTGTTGATGGCCCTGCAATCTGTACACATTCTCCATGTACCATCCTTTTTGGGCACCAACAACACTGGCACAACACATGGGCTTAGGCTCTCTTGGACCTAGCCCTTCTCCAAAAATTCTTTAACCTGAGGCTCTATCTCCTTAGTCTCCTGAGGGTTAGTCCTATAGGCTGTCCTATTAGGAGGGCTTGCTCCTGGGACTAAATCTATTTGGTGTTCTATTCCCCTTAAAGGAGGTAGCCCAGGGGGTATCTCTTTGGGAAATATATCACCAAATTCATGTAAGAGTTCTTGGACCTTTGGGGGTAAGGTCTCAAATGTAGGAATTATGGCAGTGCTAAGGGATGTTTCCCTTGATAGGAGAAGGTAGAAAGATTGTTTAAGAAGGAGTGCTCTTTTAATATCACCTTTTGTTGCAAAATGATTTTCCTTCTTAACAATCTTCTTGGAGGAATCCTTTCCCTCTTTTTCCTTCCCCCTGGCCTTTGAAGACAAGGCCTTACTATCCTTCTTTTTCTTTTGTTTTTCTAATTTTTCTTCCTCACCTCTCTTATCTTTCATAGTTAGTTGATCTTTGACCACCTGTGAAGGTGTTTGAGGATGCAACACAAATTTAGTTCCAAGATGGGTGAGGGTAATCTCATTAGTTAGGCCGTTATAAATGATCTTCCTATCAAATTGCCACGACCTTCCTAAAAGAATGTGTCCTGCCTCCGTGGGAACTATATCACAATTAACTTCATCCTTATATATCCTAATGGAGAAAGGTACCTTCACTTGTTGGTTAACTATCATTTCCCCTTGCTCATTGAGCCATTGAAGTTTATAAGGTTTTGGGTGGGGAATGATAGTGAGGTTCAACTTGAAAACTAATCTTGTGCTACAACAATTGCAACAAGATCCACTATCCACAATGAGAGAACAAGTTTTATCTAAAATTTTGCATCTTGTATGAAAGATGTTCTCTCTGTGGGATTGAGATAGATCACAAGATTGACCTCCAAGTAGCCTTCTAACCATTAAGAGGTCACCTTCTTCATTGGGGTAGACTTCCTCACTAGACTCTTCACCCCTTACTTCATCTTCACTTCCACTAGAGGAAGGGCAAGAAGTAGTCTCCTCTTGACTACTATAAATGTCTTGACCCCTCATAATCATGGTTTTCTTTGTGGGGCATTGAGAAGCAATGTGACCTCTCCCAAGACATTTGAAGCATTTAATGTTGCTAGTCATTTCTTGGGAACTAGTCTTAGGGGTGTATTTCTCTATGGTCTTACCCTTATCTTCCTTGGGTTTTGAAGGTGCAGCCCCCAAAATTCCATGGGCTTGGTCCTTCCTTCGATAAGAGTGAGAGCCACAAGATTTTGAAGAAGGCTTTCTTTTAAGTTGTTGCTCCACTCTTATACAAAGTTGGACTAGCTCATCTAGGTCCCTATATGGAAGGAGTTCAACCTTGTCCCTCACTTCCATATTAAGCCCACTAAGGAACCTAGCTATGCTTGTTCTTTCCTCCTCCCTAATTCCAGCTCTTTAAAGGAGTAGTTCCATTTGTGGTCTATATTCTTCAACACTCATACTCCTTTGTCTAAGCCTTTGGAGCTTGTCCATAAGCTCTCTTTCATAGTAGGAGGGAATGTGCCTCTTCCTAAGGGCACTCTTAAGATCATTCCTCCAATACTCTACTGGAGGATCCCCATGAATCCTTCGTTCCCTAACAAGGGAAGTCCACCAATAGAGGGCATACCCTTGATAGCTAAGGGTAGCCAATGGAACTTTTCTCTCTTCGCTAATATGATGGCAAGCAAAGAGTTGTTCAACCTTCATTTCCCAATCTAAGTAGGCCTCAACATTATCTTTTCCATGGAAATATGAGAGGCTAATGTTAACCTCTTGAGGCCTTCTTTCTTTCTTTTTTCTTCTTTGGGAGTGATGTTTAGTATGTAAACTATGGCGCCCTCTATAATAGTCGCTAAGTTCTTCACTTAAACTCTTGCAACAGTCATGACTACTAAAGGAGGCATGTTTTTCTCTTTCCATTTCTTTCATTATTTTTCTTCTTTCTTCCTCTCTTATTTTTTGTCTTTCATCTTGACTTATTTCTTCCACTCTTTTTTTACCTTTTTCTTTTCTCTCTTGTTTTTCTTTCCACAACTTAAGGGATCTCAACTCATCTAATATCTTATACAAGGGTTCCTTAGGAGTAGAACCCTCACCATTAACACTAGATGAAGAATGAATACTCATGTTGGTTCCTAAGTTATGGTTCTTTCTTGTTGGGGGTTTGAAAACAAAAGGTAAAAGAAACTATGATTGAAACTAGCCAAAATAAACACTAAAAGAGGTGTGAAAGGCAAGCTATCTAGGCGGTTTGACAATGGAGGGTAAAGGAAATAAGCTATGAAAGTAAGCAAGAAATTAAAGTGCAAGAAATGCAAACTAGGCTGATCCTAAGAGTGTTTGGATGACCTCATTTAAGGTTCCCAACAAAACACTCACTATCCTAAGGGAAAATTGCCTAAAATTATTACACACAAATTTAAGTAGTGTGACCTAGCGGAGGCTCCCAACTTACTTCCAATGAAAGGCCTTTTTGTTACAAAATTTGAAAGCAAAGCAAATTGCCAATTACAAAATTACAAAGAAAAAAGTCCTCAATTGTGGTGGCTATTCTCTCCTTAGTGTCACTCAATTTGGAGTGCTTCTTAGTCCAATAGCTCTTAAGGTGGTTGGCCCCTTGCTTCTTGACTCAAATTCTTCAAGATATGGCACCAATCCTCCTTTCCAATTCCCTATATGGAAACTCACAAGCAAGGAAACAAAGAGACAAGCAATAACCAAAGACCAAAAAAAAAATGAAATGAAAGCTAAACCAATAGAGTTTTAACAAGACAAATTTCCAAGGATTATTCTACAATTAAAGCAATGAAAGGCACAAAAAAGCAAGCGAGGACTCAAACAGAAACCTAGAATGGCTCTAGAGTAGAGTAGAAAAACTAAAAAAAAAAAGACTCAAGAAACCTCTAGTTTTGGCACTTGTTTTCAGAATAATTTTCAATTGAAATTTCATAACTAGGATTGGTATAAAATAGGCACCAATTATAGAACATATTTTGAGTCAAAACAACAAGCACACTTCCCTTTCACTTTTTTTTTTCCTGGACACTGATTTTTTGGCCAACTTGTGTGATTTTTCTTATTTTTTCCTTTAAACCAAATCACTTGGTTCTTATTTTATAATTTTGGTCAAAATGTCTAGAAAATTCATTAAAAATTTAAGCTAAAAAAACGTAGTGACCAATTCCCAGTAATTTATACAAATTCGTATGTTCAAGTTGCCAGCACCAGCGATTTCAACCTAGAAATCAAGAGTAGTGTTTATGTTGCTTAAGGCTTGGATAGTTACAATTTGTGTTTGCTTATGCTCAATTATCTTGAATAACACAATTCAAGAGAGCTTAAGACTTATTTGATTCACAAATCCAGCCACAATTCAGCACCACAACTCAACTTCATCATAGGCATCATGTAGGAAACTTAGAAAAAATAAAGAGTTCAACAACAAGACTACTTCTAGGAATTGATTTAGAACATGTTATGAACTAAATAACATGCATGAATTAGACTCAAAATTCCAAAGATAGGCTAAGAATGACAAGAATACATGAACAAATGTATATAGAATTCAATAAACAATATAAAAATTCAACACAAGCTTAGAGCATAATGTGACAATTACTATGACTAAACATGACTCTACGACAACATGGATTAATTGATTTACACTTAGATTTTTGTGTTTTTTTTTCTAATAAATATTTTGGAAGAAAATTTAGATCTAAAGGTTCAGCACAAGAATATTATGAATGAAAAAAGATAGAACCTAAAATCAACACAAAAACATGATTCAAGAGTAGATCTACAAAATTTGAACCATAGATATAAGATTTAATCGGTTTTTTTTTTTTTGAATCTACTATAAAAAGCACCAAACCACAAGACAATGGAGGATATACATGGAGAATAAGATGAAGAACAAGGAATTAAAGTGAATTCACCGAACAAAAAGATAGAGGAAGCAAAAGAACATCACCTAGATGAAGATGCTATTGATACCACATGATGTAAGCTCCATTGGAGCTTGTAGGCCTAGGATCTTCTTCATCAATGGATTCCTTTGCTTCTTGGAAGATGAATGGTAGCGGAATGGAGAAGGAAGGGATAGAGGAGATGCCACTTCAAGGAGAAGATGTGTCTAGAAGATGCTTATCACCATAGGAGGCCATGGATAAGAGCTTGGAGGAAGAAGGAGATGAATGAAGGGAGAGGAAGAGAAGAGCACGAAATTTTGTGCTCTAAAAGAGCTTTGAAATCTGAAGTTTAATTTTCAAATGATCAAAGTTTTAAAAAATGAACACACATGACCTCTATTTATAGCCTAAGTGTCACACAAAATTGGAGGGAAATTTGAATTTCAATTCAAATTTCACTTGAATTTGAAATTGAATTTGTGGAGCCAAACTTTGGAGCCAAAATTTCACGAATTATGATTAGTGAATTTTAGTTATGGTTCAGCCCACTAATCCAAGATCAATTCCAAGATTCTCCACTAAGTGTGCTCAGGTGTCATAAGGCATGTAAAGCATGAAGGACATGCACAAAGTGTGACTATATGATGTGGCAATGGGGTGTAGTAAGCAAATGCTCACCTCCCCCTCTAAAATTCCATTGGATTGGGCTTCTACCAATTCAATTAAATTTATTTCCAACCACACACATCCAATATTCACTTAGTGCATATGAAATAACAGAACTACCCCTAATACAAAAACTAGTCTAGGTGCCCTAAAATAGAAGGGCTGAAAAATCCTATATTTCTAGGGTACCCTACCTACAATATGGAGCCCTAAATACAAGGACCAAATATAATGACATCCTAGTCTAACATGTACAAAGATAATTGGACCCAACTTTGGCTCATGGG
This sequence comes from Glycine max, assembly GCF_000004515.6. Taxonomy (NCBI): domain Eukaryota; kingdom Viridiplantae; phylum Streptophyta; class Magnoliopsida; order Fabales; family Fabaceae; genus Glycine; species Glycine max. Next base: position 36,186,910 of record NC_038250.2, on the reverse strand, counting down.
CTCAAAAATCTACCCTGAGGTTCATGAGAACCGTAGGGCCTTCTTCAGCAGCTCTAGCCCAATCCTCTTGGAGCCTCTTACTCATGGCTCTAGTGACTGGTACCTTCCTAGGGAGGATTGCATCATTTATCATTTACATTGATCATGCAGCTATTAAATATTTGCTCAACAAGGCTGATTCCAAAGCCAGATTGATAAGATTAATCTTGTTGTTGCAAGAATTTGATTTGGTGATTCGGGATAAAAAGGGATCGAAAAATGTTGTAGCTGACCATTTGTCTAGATTGGTGAATGAGGAAGTCACATTGAAAGAAGCTGAAGTTAGAGATGAATTCCTTGATGAATCATTATTCTTGGTGAGTGAGAGACCTTGGTTTGCCGATATGGCCAACTTCAAAGCTGCAGGAATCATCCCAAAGGACTTAACGTGGCAGCAAAGGAAGAAATTCTTACATTATGCTCGATTCTATATCTGGGATGATCTGCACTTGTTCAAGATAGGAGCTAACAATCTCCTACGAAGATGTGTGACACAAGAACAGGCCAAGAACATATTATGGCATTGCCACAATTCTCTATGTGGCGGCCATTATGGTGGAGATAAGACGGCGACCAAGGTTTTGCAATCTGGATTCTTTTGGCCCACGCTTTTCAAAGATGCTCACCAACATATGCAACACTGTGATTCAATGTCAGAGGATGGGGGGTATATCAAGAAGAAATGAAATGCCTCTACAGAATATTATGGAGGTTGAGGTATTCGATTGCTAGGGGATTGATTTTGTAGGTCCCTTCCCTTTGTCTTTTGGCAATGAATATATACTAGTGGTTGTTGACTATGTCACTAAATGGGTTGAAGCAATGGCTTGCCCGCATAATGATGCTAAGACTATGGTAAAGTTTCCGAAGAAGAAAATTTTCTCAAGATTCGGGGTGCCCAAAATTCTGATTAGCGATGGAGGCACACATTTCTGCAATAATCAGCTACAAAAGGTGTTGAAGCAATATAATGTGACACACAAAATAACATCACCTTATCACCCCTAGACCAATGGGCAAGCAGAAGTATCGAACAGGGAATTGAAAAAGATTTTGGAGAAGACTGTAGCTTCTACTAGAAAGGACTGGTCTATCAAATTAGATGATGTTTTATGGGTGTACAAAACAGCATTCAAGACTCCGATAGGCTTATCTCCATTTTCGATGGTGTATGGCAAGTCTTGTCACTTACCAGTGGAGATGGAATATAAAGCATACTGGGCCTTGAAGTTTTTGAACTTTGATGAAGCCATATCCAGAGAACAAAGGAGGCTGCAGCTTTTGGAGTTGGAAGAGATGAGATCAACTGCTTATGAATCCTCAAAGCTGTATAAAGAAAGGGTAAAAAAGTATCATGATAAAAAGCTGCTCAAGAAGGACTTTCATCCAGGACAACAGGTGTTGCTGTTCAACTTGAGACTTAAATTGTTTTCTGGAAAGCTTAAATCGAAATGGTCGGGATCATTTACTATCAAGAAAGTCTGACCCTATGGAGCAATGGAGCTTTGTGATCCTTACTCTAAAGATCCTAACAGGACATGGGTAGTGAACTGACAAAGGTTGAAGCAATATCATGGTGGAGCTATGGAAAGATTGAACACTGTTCTACACTTCAAACCAGAATAACAGGATGATGCGTCAAGCTAGTGACGTTAAAAGACCACTTACTGGGAGGCAACCTAGCTTTTCTTTCCCTTTTCTCTTTTTCATTTTGTATCTCTTGCATGTAGTTAGGATAGTTGCTTGTGATTGTGATTAATTTTTCAGCTTGTTTAGTAGTGAATAAGGGGGTTTTAAGCCTAGGTGACGAGATGGACAGAAAAGACTCAGAAATTTTTTTTTAGTTGTTCATCCGCTAAGCGCAACCCTTGCACTAAGCACCTTGTCTTCACGCGCTAAGCCTGAGCTTGCTCGCACTAAGTGCTTAGACCCCTGACTAGTTGGCTGAATAGTTCAGCTAAGCACACATCACTGCGCTAAGCCCAACATCTTCATTGGAAGTAAACTTTGAGAAGTGGGCTTAGCGGAGATGATGCGCTAAGCGCCACTTCTTCTATGGAAAAATTTATTGTAGCAGTGCTAAGCGCGCTGTCCTGAGCTAAGCCCCATACCTATTCTGGAATTGAACTTTCACGAGTTGGGCTTAGCGGCAAGATGCGCTAAGCGCCAATTCCTTACTGTTTTTGAAATGCTTGGAAGTGCGCTTAGTGCGCCTGTTGCGCTAAGCCTAAACTACTCTTTGTAAGTTGAAGCTTGATTGCGCGCTAAGCCTTACATCTTAAGCTAAGCTCATATTGCAGAAAATCTTGTGTTGCAGAAAGTGCTAAGCGCCACCTGTTGCGCTAAGCCCCAGATGCTCACTGGAATTTGAAACCTCAAGTTGGGCTTAGCGCTAGGTTAGGCTAAGCGTAGGGTTACACATAAACCAAATGTTTCATTGACGTGCTAAGCTTAGCTGTGTGCTAAGCACGCCATACGAATTTTAGTTTTTAAAAGCAAAGGCTGAGGTACTTTGGGTGTTACCCAAAAATCATTTGCCTCTGCCTTTGCTAACCCTGAGCTTTTGTGCTTTCTTCTGTGTGTTGAAACTTACTTGTCTGCATTGTTCTTGCTTCATTCTACATTGCAATCATAATCCAAGTAAGTGAGTATATTTTCAATTTCATTTTCATCTTTCTAACCATAGGGTAGATGAATTCAAGCTTTCTTAGTTAGTAGTGTGTTAAGTTAGGTTTTTTAGTTTGAGGGTTAGTCATTTTAGGATTTTAGGTAGCTTAGAAGCCCATTAGGGGCAATGTGGCTAAAATGGGCCAAGATCCCTTTGTTTTGCTGAGAATCGCGATGATGTTGCCATTGGAGAGAAGAAAATGGGATAAGGAATTAACCAGTTTTGATGAAGGCAACACTGATGTTGCCATTATGAAAGAGTTTTATGCTAACCTCTATGATCCCGAGGATAAATCACCTAAGCAGGTGAGGGTGAGAGGCCATTTGGTGAAGTTTGATGTAGACACTCTCAACACTTTCTTGAAGACCCCTGTAATCATCGAGGAGGGGGAGACATTATCAGCTTACTCTAGGTTTGCACTCCTGAGGCTTGACCCTCAGGAATTGGCAGCTAAGCTCTGCATCCCAGGGAGGGGATTTGAGCTGAATGCTGACAGTTAGCCTCTAAAGATTTTAAGGAAGAACATGACCACTCTCGCTCAGACTTGGAGGGTTCTTTCTTACTCTAACTTGGTCCCTACCTCCCACACTTCTGACATCACACTGGATCGGGCCAAGTTGATTTATGGCATTATCATGAAGATGAACATGAATTTGGGCTACCTCATCTCCCACCATATTTTTATCATTACCCAGCATGACTCCTCTAGGCTTGGATTTCTAGCCTTAATCACAACTTTGTGTAAAGCTAGAGAAGTCACATCAGATTCCAGATCTTTGGAGAGTCTTAGCCCTGCCATTAACTTGGCATACATAAAGAAGAATTGTTGGAATCTAGATGATCCAACAGTGACATTTAGAGAACCAAGGAAGGCCAGGGGTAAGAGATCTAAGGCTCCCCTTGCTTCAGTAACACCAAATGCTTATGCTCCTTCTTCATCTACTTTACCAGATCCTACAGCACCATCCACTTCGACTCCACATCTTCCACAGTTACCAACTTCAGCTCCCACTCCCTTACCAGTTCCAGTTCCTGCTCCAGCTCCTCCTACAGGACCTTCCTCATTCACCTCTAAGACATTATTTGCTATGCTACAGAGCCTGCACAGAGGCCAGATCATCATCATCCAGAGGTTACAAAGCTTTGGCCAGCAGCCGGCTATGAGTGTGGAGGAGTTCCTTGCACTGGTGGCTTGGCCAGGAGGCCAGCCTCCTCCTTCTGGAATGGGTAAGGCCTCCGCAGCCCAAGAGCCTATGCCAGTAGAGGAGCCTTTGCCTGATGTAGAGGATGAGCCTGTTCCTCCTGAGCCATTTATCTTTGAGACTAATCCATCCGTTCAGGAGGAAGCAGCAGCTTAGGAGCCTACTTCTCCAGTTCATATCTCTCCAGCACCTATTCTTGAGGATTCCCAGCCATTAGCACTAGCCATGGAGCCATAGCAGCCTATTCTTCAGGATGTACCAGCTGCTCCAGTGCTGGATTTAAATGAAGATCAGCCACAGGATGAGCAAGATGTTTAAGTTCTGTTTTGTTTTAATTTCTGCAAAATTTGAACAATTTAGTTATTAGTTATTTAGTTGATTTAAATTTCAATCATTTAAATTCTAGTTATTTTAGTGTTGATTGCTTGTACAAAAAGCTTGTTTGAACAGTGAAATGATTGAATCATGTTTCAGTGGTGTGATTTCTTATGAATGAGGTGTTTGTGATTGACTTGAATGAGAAATTGTATGAATTGAGTGGATTGGAATGTTTAGATTTTGTTTTGATCAAGCTTGCAGCCATTAGAAGAGAAAGAACATGTGATTAGAAGTATGACTAAAAATGTTAGTCAATTTGTTAGATTGATTGTGAAGGAATGCATTGACCGTATCCCGGTGAGAGTGTGATCCTTAAATTTTGAGAGAAATGACTATCATTTAGTAATGATTTTTGCATGAATCTCTGAAGTATGGACTGAATGCATCAATTGAGGATGATGAAAGCCATGTTTTGATTGTGGTAGCTACTTAGCCAAAAAGCTGACTTTGTGCTTGAATGATTTATCCTTTGCCCCCAGTTTGAGTTGAATGAATTATTGATTGATTGAACCTTGAGCCTATACAGTGTTATCTCCTGCTACCTTGTCTTAGGTTGTAGGAGAGCATCATCCACAAAAAAGCTTGGTTCAAGGCAAATTTGTCCCAAATCTGGGGGAGTCATATGTCAAAACAAATTCGTCCCAAATTTGGGGGAGACACGGGGTAAAGAAATAAAATGCTCAAAACAGAGCAGCATATACACATTGTTTTATGTGTTAAAAAAAACTGTAAGTATAAATAAAAATGTATAAAAGTATGTGTCCTGCAAATCAAATCAACCAAAGCTAAGTATCTAAAAAGAGGCAAGTATTGGGGTGGGAATGAATGAAAAGTAAAGGTTTATCTATGGATAAATGTTCTCTTAGAATCTAAGCTTTTGAATCCTAGAAAAACCATGATTTGTTGGCAGCCCAACCTCATTACAAGCCTAGAAAGTCCTTCGAATTCATTTTGTGTGTTTATTTCTGTATGGTATGAGATGAAATGAAAAAGTTGGGACTTGTGTTAGTTGTTTATAATGGAATGAGCCTAAACACTTGAGCTTGAGTGAAACAATGACTGTTAGGCTTTGGTTGATGATTCTTTCCTTGATATCTGCCATTCTCACTAGCTTATTTCAGTTGTGACTCTAATGCATATGTTCCTATCTTTGAAAAGCTTCATGTTTGTGAAAAGCAATTGATTGAAGCATTCCATGATATTTATTTCATATGATTGAATTTCTCTCTGAAGAAAACACCATTTGGATTGACCACTATATTTTGTCACTTGAGGACAAGTGAATTGTTCTTTCTTTGCTAGAGGACAAGCAAAACTGTAAACTTGGGGGAGTTTGTTAGTTGTCTTATACGACTAACTTTTGTATAGAAAACATTTTCCAAAACTTGTATAGTTTCCCCAATTTATAGTTATTTTGTAAGGATTTATAAATAAATCTTGTTTTATTGTTATAGCTGTCTCTAGAATATTTTCCATTTGATCTAATCATGAAATCTTTTCAATTTCAGGTTAAAAGAGGCTAAGTCTTGAAGTGCTAAAAGTGGCAGTTGCGCTCAGCTCACCATTTGGGCTCAGCACACATCCAACGCTAAGCGCAGCTTCAGCACGCTTAGCGCAACAGAAGAATCTGACAGAGCATATATATCAAGGCTACGCGCTAAGCGCGAGATCCACTCGCTAAGCGCGAGATCCGCTCGCTAAGCGCGATGGTTGTCTTTAGCCAGGCTCAGCGCACGAATGACGCTAAGCTCAAATCCACTAACTCACGCTAAGCGTGAAGGTGGTGCCAAGCACAACGTCACAGATTCAGAGCCTATTTAAAGCCTGTCTTGTGTAGAATTAGGGTACACAATTTTAGCAAGTAGTACATAATTCCAGAGCAAGGACACAACAGTGCTAATTTCGAGATAAAGGCTCTAGAGGTGGCAAGCGGAGCAACTTTGCAGAGAAGCCTACGGTTCTTCAAGTAGTGAGAGATTAGTGAGCTGTGGAGTAATTGTGAGGTGCTGAGAAGAGGAGGAGGGATCCCCCTTCTTGTGTAAGGAACAATTATTCTGTACTCTCACTCTTATTTGTGTTAGGGTTTTTCTATAATGGTTGGCTAAACACACTTGTTGGGGATTTCTAAGGAACAACTGATGTAATTACTTTAATATCTAATTAATTGTGTTTTATGTGTTCAATGCTTCTTTCAATGCTTAATTTCTGCATGCTCTTGGTCTGATCACCCATTTGGGTGTACGGTTAGGTGACTTTAGCATTGGGAAATGTACTGTTGCCTTAGAACTTGATAGAAGCAGGACTGAATAACCACATTATCAGGGATGGATTGTTGGGGTTTTGGTTTTCTGAATATGCTGTGATGATAATGCTGTTTAAGTTAAGCTTAGTCCTACAAGAGGGATCTACAAACGAAGCTTAGGTTAAATTAGTCTAAACTTATGAGGGATCGAGGTTTAGTACTTTAGGCTACAGCATAAAACACAAGAACATGATTAATTAGAGAAATATCCTCATATGCATCAACTTGTTTGTTAGAAAGGGGGAAATTAAAATGCACAACGGAAAGTAAAACAGTAGGGAAGAAGGAGACAAACACACAAGAGTTTTTATACTGGTTCGGCAACAACCCGTGCCTACATCCAGTCCCCAAGCGACCTGCGGTCCTTGAGATTTCTTTTTAACCTTGTAAAAATCCTTTTACAAGTAAAGATCCACAAGGGATGTACCCTCCCTTGTTCTCTTTGAACCTAGTGGGCTTAATATGGAAGTAAGGGACAAGGTTGAACTCTTTCCATATAGGGACCTAGATGAACTAGTCCAACTTTGTATATGAGTGGAACAAAAAATAAAAAGAAAGCCTTCTTCAAAATCTTATTGCTTTCACTCTTATCCAAGGAAGGACCAAGCCCAATGAATTTTGGGGGCTGTACCTTCAAAACCCAAGGATGATAAGGGTAAGACGATAGAGAAATACACCCCTAAGACTAGTTCCCAAGAAAGGACTAGCAACATTAAATGCTTCAAATGTCTTGGGAGAGGTGACATTGCCTCTCAATGCCCCATAAAGAAAACCATGATTATGAGGGGTCAAGACATTTATAGTAGTCAAGAGGAAAATACTTCTTTCCCTTCCTCTAGTGGAAGTGAAGATGAAGTAAGGGGTGAAGAGTCTAGTGAGGAAGTCTACCCCCATGAAGAAGGTGACATCTTAATGGTTAGAAGGTTCCTTGGAGGTTAATCTTGTGATCTATCTCAATCCCAAAGAGAGAACATCTTTCATACAATATGCAAAATTTTAGATAAAACTTGTTCTCTCATTGTGGATAGTGGATATAGTTGCAATTGTTGTAGCACAAGATTAGTTTTCAAGTTGAACCTCACTATCATTCCCCACCCAAAACCTTATAAACTTAAATGGCTCAATGAGCAAGGGGAAATGATAGTTAACCAACAAGTGAAGGTACCTTTCTCCATTGGGACATATAAGGATGAAGTTAATTGTGATATAGTTCCCATGGAGGTAGGACACATTCTTTTAGGAAGGCCGTGGCAATTTGATAGGAAGATCATTTATAATGGCCTAACTAATGAGATTACCCTCACCCATCTTGGAACTAAATTTGTGTTGCATCCTCAAACACCTTCACAGGTAGCCAAAGATCAACTAACTATGAAAGATAAGAGAGGTGAGGAAGAAAAATTAAAAAAACAAAAGAAAAAGAAGGACAGTAAGGCCTTGTCTTCAAAGGCCAGGGGGAAGGAAAAAGAGGGAAAGGATTCCTCCAAGAAGATTGTTAAGAAGGAAAATCATTTTGCAACAAAAGCTGATATTAAAAGAACACTCCTTCTTAAACAATCTTTCTACCTTCAACTATCAAGGGAAACATCCCTTAGCACGACCAAAATTCCTACATTTGAGACCTTACCTTCAAAGGTCCAAGAACTCTTACATGAATTTGGTGATATATTTCCCAAAGAGATACCCCCTGGGCTACCTCCTTTAAGGGGAATAGAACATCAAATAGATTTAGTCCCAGGAGCAAGCCTTCCTAATAGGCCAGCCTATAGGGCTAAACCTCATGAGACTAAGGAGATAGAGTCTCAGGTTAAAGAATTGTTGGACATGGGTTGGGTCCAAGAGAGCCTAAGCCCATGTGCTGTGCCAGTGTTGTTGGTGCCCAAAAAGGATGGTACGTGGAGAATGTGTACAGATTGTAGGGCCATCAATAACATTACTGTAAAGTATAGGCACCCCATTCCTAGACTTGATGATTTACTTGATGAGTTGCATGGTGCCAACATCTTTTCAAAAATTGATCTTAAAAGTGGTTATCACCAAATCAGGATGAAAGAGGGTGATGAGTGGAAAACCGCTTTCAAGACCAAGTTTGTTTTGTATGAATGGCTAGTGATGCCATTTGGGCTCACTAATGCACCAAGCACCTTTATGAGGGTTATTCATCATGTCTTAAGGGATTAAATAGGTAGATTTGTAGTTGTTTATTTTGATGATATTTTAGTGTATAGTAGGAGCCTAGATGATCACTTAGGACATCTCAGGCAAGTTCTTTCAGTCCTTCGGAAAAACACCCTCTATGCAAATATAGAGAAGTGTACCTTTTGTGTAGATAATACAGTTTTCTTAGGGTTTGTAGTTGGTAGAAATGGGGTCCAAGTGGACCCTGAGAAAATCAAGGCCATCCAAGAATGGCCCACCCCAAAAAGTGTGGGAGATATTAGGAGCTTCCATGGGTTAGCAAGCTTCTATTGAAGATTCGTTCCTAATTTTTCTACAATTGCTTCACCTCTCAATGAGATGGTGAAGAAGAATGTGGCATTTACCTGGGGTGAGAAACAAGAGCAAGCCTTTGCTTTGCTCAAAGAAAAGCTTACTAAGGCACCTGTTCTAGCTCTTCTTGACTTTTCTAAAACTTTTGAGCTAGAATGTGATGCCTCTGGAGTGGGAGTTTGAGCTGTTTTGTTACAAGGTGGGCACCCTATTGCTTATTTTAGTGAAAAACTTCATGGTGCCACCCTCAACTACTCCATCTATGATAAAGAGCATTATGCCTTAATAAGAGCCCTCCGAACTTGGGAACATTACCTTGTTTCCAAGGAATTTGTCATTCATAGTGATCATCACTCACTTATGTACATTAGAGGGCAAAGCAAGTTAAACAAAAGGCATGCAAAATGGGTAGAGTACATAGAGCAATTTCCATATGTTATCAAATACAAAAAGGGAAAAGAAAATATGGTAGTTGATGCCCTCTCTAGGAGACACACATTGTTTTGCTCCCTAGGAGCTCAAACTTTAGGATTTGGTAACATTAGGGACTTGTATGCTTTAGATGAACATTTCTCTCCCATTTACGAGAGTTTTGGGAAAAAGGCCCAAGATGGATTCTATTTGGCTGAGGGGTATTTGTTCAAAGAGGGAAAGCTTTGCATACCCCAAGGATCCATTAGGAAATTACTTGTGAAGGAGAGCCATGAGGGTGGGCTTATGGGCCACTTTGGGATTGACAAGACCCTTGTCTTACTTAACGAGAAGTTTTATTGGCCCCATGTGAAGAAAGATGTCCATAAGCATTGCACTAGGTGTGTGGCTTGTTTACAAGCCAAGTCTAGGGTGATGCCTCATGGGCTATTGTTAGTCGCTTTATACGACTAACTTTTGTATAGAAATCATTTTCCAAAGCTTGTATAGTTCCCCAATTTATGGTTATTTTGGAGTAAATTTTGTAAATAAATCTTGTTTTATGGTTAATGCTGTTTCTAAAACATTTCCATTGGATTTAATGATGAAATCTGTGCATTTTTAGGTGAAAAAGAGGCTAAGTTTGAATTGCAAAAAGTAGCTGTTGGGCTAAGCTCAGTAGTTGGGCCAAGCGCATAATCACCACTAAGCGCAGCTTCAACGCGCTTAGCGCAAAGGAGAATCTGGTATAGCATCAGTATCAAAGCTGTGCGCTAAGCGCGCCATACGAATTTCAGTTTTTAAAAAGTAGAGGCAAAGACACTTGGGTTGCTACCTTGGCACCCAAACCTCTGCACTCTCTCATCCCTGAGCATTTATGTTTCTATTGTATGCTTATCTTCCCTCTGCATCCCTTGCTTCTTCACATTCTACATTACACAATCCAAGTAAGTCTTTCGATTTCATTTTTGCTTTGTATTTCATGCTTCACACCTTAGGATAGAGGATTTATGTTTCTTAGTTAGCATTGCTGTTAGGTTAGGTTACTTAGTTTTAGGGTTAGGTATTTTACAACTTTAGGTAGTTTAGAAGCCCATTAGGGGCAATATGGTTAAAAAGGGGTGAAAACCCCTATGTATCTTTTTGGGATACGCGATGAATGCGCTAAGCATGCATGCTGCACTTAGCCTATTCATCGCAACTGTTAATATTTTTCAGATTTCTGATGATCGCGCTAAGCAGACCACGACACGTTAAGCGCGTTCATCTTGGCTGTTGAACCAAAATGATGTAGATGCTAAGCACGCCTGTGCGCTAAGTTTCAGTGGTATACTGAGATACCTAGTGTAGTTCAGTCACTAAACCCAGCTTGCTGAGCTAAGTGCCACTTAGGTTCTATTTCTTTACCTTTGTAATAAGGCTAAGCACGCCTGTGCGCTAAGCCTCGATGTCTTTCTGTTGAGGCTGAGCTAAGCGCCAGCATGCTGCGCTAAGCCTCAGCCCTACATTGTTTCTAAAATTTTAGACTTAGGCTAAGCGCCCCTGTGTGCTAAGCCTATTATGCAGAAAAAAAATGTTTTCTGTGTCTTCGAGCTAAGCACCAGCTTGCTACGCTTAGCGCTTGTGTTAATTTCATAAGGCACGCTAAGCGCCAGCATACTACGCTAAGCGCCAGCATACTACGCTAAGCGCCCAGCATTGTTTTCAGTTTAATTTTTTTGTTTTCTTGAGAATAAACCTATGCTAATCTTGTGTGTCTTGTCTTATATTTTGCAGATGGTATCTTAGAAAAGAAAATCCCCTGCTTCTTCATATTCTCAAACTAGATATGATAGACACAAATTTTCATCCCCAGAAGCATGGGATCGTTATACAAACAAAATCTTTGGTAGAAAGATTATTCCAGAAAGAAATGTGCAGTTGTCATTTAATGAATTTGAGGAATTTTAGCTGGATTTAAACAGAAGGAACTGGCATAAGAAGATAGCAAATTTGGTAGAGGGAAGTATAGATGTGGAACTTGTACGGGAGTTTTATGCAAATGTGTATGATCTGGAAGACAAGTTGCCAAAACAGGTCAAGGTTAGAGGGCAATGGATTCCATTTGACTCAGCTGCCCTCAACTCTTTTTTAGAAACACCAGTGATTATATAGGAAGGAGAAAGTCTTCCAGCATATGCAAGATTTGTGTTGTTAAGGCCAAACCCGCAAGAGTTAGCAACCTATTTGTGTATTCCAGGCAAGGGATTTGAATTGAATTCAGATGGACTACCATTGAAGATCTTACGGAAAAATTTGACTACTCTTGCTCAAACTTGGAGTGTCTTTTCTTTTTCTAACTTGGCCCCCACCTCTCATACTTCTGACATCAATTTAGATAGGGCCAAGTTAGTATATGCACTCATATAGAAGATGGATATGAATCTTGGATCCTTCATTTCGAGTCAGATTGCACTTATAGCACATCATGACTCCTCGAGGCTTGGCTTTCTTGCCCTAATCACTGCTTTATGTAAAGCTTGGGGAGTCCACTCTGATTCCTTGACCCATGAGAGCCTGAGTCCTGCCATTAATTTGACTTATATTAAGAAGAATTGTTGGAATCTTGATGATCCAACAGTAACTTTTATAGGACTCAGGAAGGCCAGAGGGAAGAGATCTGAGGCCCCTTCCACTTCAGCATCAGAGGCACCAACACCTTCTTCTTCTACACTTCCTCCCTCTTCCACCATAGAACTCCCAGTGATTCCACCAGCACCTTCTCAGATTCCACTTCCAACTCCTCTCTCTGCAGGACCAACATATTTTATTTTTACTCCTCAGATGCTTCACTCCATGCTCTAGAGCATCCATAGGGGGTAGTCCATCATCATGCAAAGCCTTCAGGGCTTGGGCTTGCCCTCCATTATGAGCATGGAGGAGTTCGATACACAGGTGGCCTGGCCAGGAGACCAGCCTTCTTCCTCTAAAGGGGGTGGGGCCTCTACAGCCTAGGAGCCTATGACTGAGGAGCCACCAACACCAACACCATCACCAACAGCAGCAGAGGAGGAGACCACTCCAGCTCAGACCCCACAGCCATCTGCACCTGCTCTTGAGGAGACTCAGCCATCAGCACTGGATCTTAATGAAGACCAGCCATAGGAGTAGTAGGACGTTTAAATTTTTTGCATTATGAACACTTTAGTTTAATTTCAGTTATTTTATGATTATGCCATTTAAATTTCAGCTTTTATGTTTCTGTTCTTTAAATTTCAGCATTTTAATTTCAGTCGCATAGTTGTTTGCTTGCTTGTACAAAAAGCTTGATTGAACAGTGAATTGATTGAACATTGTATGCATTGAATGGATTAGGATGATTGGATGATTGTTTTAATCAAGTTTTCCGTCATTAGAAGAGAATGAGCATATGATTGGAATTATGTTTGAAAATGTTAGTCTGTTGTCAGATTGATTGTGAAGGAATGCATTAACCGTATCCCGGTGAGAGTGTGATCTCTAAAATTTTGAGAGAAACGACTATCATGTGGTGCTGATTTTTGCGTGAATCTCTGAAGTATGGATTGGATGCATGAACTTGAGGATGATGAAGGCCATGTTTGATTATGAATAGCTACTTAGCCAAAAAGCTAACCTTGTGATTGAATGAGGTATCCCTTGCACCCAATTTGAGTTGAATGAACTAATTGATTGATTGAACCTTAAGCCTATTCAATTGTATCTTCTGCTACCTTATTTTAGGTTGTAGGAGAGCATCATCCACAAAAGATGGTTCAATGCAAATTTGTCCCAAATTTGGGGGAGTTATAATCAAGGTAAATTTATTCCAAATTTGGGGGAGGCACTGGGTAAGGATTTAAATGGTCAGAGAAAATAGTATATACACACTGCTTCTGTTCTTTATCAAAACAAAAATTGTAAGTATAAATAAAGTTAATAAGTGTGTATGCTATAATTTCAGGTATGAAAGCTAAGTGCCTAAGAAAAAGGGCAAGTATGGGGAAGGAATGAATGAAAAAGTGAAGGTTATTCTATGGATGAATGCTCTCCTAGAACCTAAGCTTTTGAATCCTAGAAAAACCATGAATTATTGGCAGCCTAACCCCATTACAAGCCTAGAAAGTCCTTCGGATTCAATTTTGTGTGTTCATTGCTGTATGATATGAGATGAAATGAAAAGGTTGGAACTTGTGTTGGTTGTTTATGATGGAATAAGCCTAACACTTGAGTTTGAGTGAAACAATGACTGTGAGGTTTTGGTTGATGATCCTTCCTTGATTTTTGTCATGCTTACTAGCTTATTTCAGCTGTGACTCTAATACTTGTGCTCCTATCTTTGAAAAGTTGCATGCTTGTGAGAACTGATTGATTTAAGCATTCCATGGTATTCAATTCATATGGTTGATATCCTTGATGAATCAAACACCATTTTCTTTTGATTGGCCACTGTCTTTGTCACTTGAGGACAAGTGAACTGTTCTTTCTTTGCTTGAGGACAAGCAAAACTATAAATTTGGGGGAGTTTGTTTGTCGCTTTATACGACTAACTTTTGTATAGAAATCATTTTCCAAAGCTTGTATAGTTCCCCAATTTATGGTTATTCTGGAGTAAATTTTGTAAATAAATCTTGTTTTATGGTTAATGTTGTCTCTAGAACATTTCCATTGGATTTAATGATGAAATCTGTGCATTTTTAGATGAAAAAATGGCTAAGTTTGAATTGCAAAAACTAGTAGTTAGGCTAAGCTCAATAGTTGGGCTAAGCGCATAACCACCGCTAAGCGCAGCTTCAGCACGCTTAGCGCAAAGGAGAATCTGGCATAGCATCAGTATCAAAGTTGAGCACTAAGTGCGAGATCAGTACGCTAAGCGCAGTAGGTGCCTTCAGCCAGGCTAAGCTCGAGACCGAACCCACTTACACACGCTAAGCGCGAGGGTGGCGCTAAGCGCAACATCACAATTTCAAAGCCTATTTAAAGCCTGTTTTGTGTAGAATTAGGGTACAAAAACTTGAATAATTCCAGGGCACAGAATTCCACAACAGCCACAGTGCCTATTTCGGGAAAAGAGCCCATGGAAGCAGCAAAGAGGAGTAGCTTGTGCATTGAAGCCTAGGTTTTGTCATTTGAGAGAGATTATTGAGTAAAGAGTGAGTGTGAGATGCTGAGAAGAGGAGGAGGAATCCCCCTTCTTGTGTAAGGAACTATCATTCTCTGTTTTTAATCTCATTTATTATTAGGGTTTCTTTGTAATGGTTGGCTAAACACCGTAGTTGGGGATTTCTAATGTACAGCTGATGTAAATACCTAATATCTAATAGATTATGTTTTATATGTTCAATGCTTCCTTCAATTCTTAATGTTTGTATGCTTTTGGCCTGATCACCCACTTGTGTGCACAATTAGGTGACTTTAGCATTGGGAAATGTATTGTTGCCTTAGAACTTGATTGAAGCAGGATTGAAACTTAGCCTTACATGAGGGATCTGCGGGTTAAGTTTTGGTTTTAATTATGATGTTACAATAATGCTGCTTAGTTTAGGCCTAGTCTTACATGAGGGATCTGCGGACGAAGCTTAGGCTAAATTAGGCTAAACTTTAGTAAGCTACTTGAGCTGAGTCTAGTCTTACATGAGGGATCTGCGGACGAAACTCAGTTTATGTTAGTCTAAACCTAAGAGGGTTGTCTAAATCGGGTGCAGTCTTAAATGAGGGATCTACGGATGAAGCTTGGATATTCAGCCTGACGAGGGATCGAGGGTTTAGTAATTTAGGCTACAACATAGAACAAAAGAGCATGATCGATTAGAGAAATATATTTCTATGCATCAGCTTGTTTGTTAGAAAGACCCAACATATCTACCTACTGCTGTCATTTTATTTACCTTGCATTTTTATAGTTTTTAGCATACAAGTTTAGTTTAAATTTTGTTTGAAATTATCCCTTATACATGTTCTCTCAACAATACTTTAATTCTGAACTTAACTCAGGCTAACATTAGTTCCCTGTGTTCGATACTCGGATTCATCCGTTTTAATTTTAAATACTTGACGACCCAATGCGCTTTCCGGTAAATCCCTATTGAAATTTCCTTGAGACATAAATGCACAAAAAGTAACTACAATGGGGGGTGAACAAAGTATTTATAAAACCCTTACCCATTCCATCTGCACCTTGGGTAGACATTAGTATGGACTTTGTCCTTGGGCTTCCTAGAACCCAAAGAGGTGTAGACTCTATCTTTGTGGTGATGGATAGGTTTAGCAAGATGGCACACTTTATACCATGCCACAAGGTGGATGATGCTTCCCACATCTCAAAACTCTTTTTTAGGGAAGTTGTGAGACTCCATGGTTTGCCTAGTATGGAATAAAAGCTTTCCAAGTTTATTTTGATGATGCCAAAGACTCAAGTCAAGAATCAATAGTCAACCAAGTTTCAAGAATCAAAGAGTCGTTCAATCAAGAATCAAGATTCAAGTGAAGTTTCAAGAGAAGACTCAAGATATGCAAGAACTTCAAGAACCATTAAGATGAGTATAAAAAGATTTTTTTCAAAATATTGAATAGCACAATTTTGATCAAGAGAATTTTTCAAAAAGAAAAATATTTTACCAAAGAGTTTTACTCTCTGGTAATCAATTACCAGAAGACAGTAATCGATTACCAATGGCCAACATTCTTTTCAAACTGATTTACAAAGCTGTAATCGATTACCAATGTTTTAAAATATTACATTTCAAAATTCAAGAGTCACAACGTGTGATAAAACATTTTCAAATCATTTCAAACTTGTGTAATCGATTACACAATATACGTAATCGATTACCAGTGTTTCTAAACATTTTGATTTTCAAATTTAAACATGAAGAGTCACATCTGTTGATGTGTAATCGATTACACTATGATGATAATTGATTACCAGTGACTTATTTTGAAAAATAAATTACCAAAAGTCACAATTCTTAAAGTGACTTGTTTCTGAAGAGTTTTTCAAAAAGTACAACCTTTAAGTGACTAGTTTTCAAAAGAGTCACAACTTTTAAAGTGACTAGTTTTCAAAAGAGTCACAACTTTTAAAAAGGGACTAGTGTTTTCTCAAGAAAGCTTCTTAAGGAAGTTACCTAGTCTATTGTCGCAACCTACCCTTCGGTGGGAGGGCGACGCGTGACTCGCGGGATGCGTGTTCCACGAAAGGAATACGCGCGGAGTCGCCACCAACGTTTATTTGAGGAAAACGTCGGAAAAACCAGAAAAGACGCGATCTACGAACTTTTAAGTGAAAGGTTCGGGAGTTGTATTTACGCACGGGGAAGGTATTGGCACCCCACACGTCCGCCCCAAGGGACGGCAGCCTTTAATCGAATGCGCAAACATGACTTTGATTTTTACGTTCCCTTTTATGTCCTTATATCCTTTATACCCTTTTTATATTTTTTCTTTTTTGTGGTCGACAAGGGTGTTTCCCTTTGCTCCTACGTATTCCTCAATTTGGGATGAGAAAATCAGACCTACGTAGTTCTTTCGGAACAAAGTGTTTGGTTTAAGTTTGTTTTTTGTCTTTTTTGCAAAATATGTTTTTTATTTGAACAAAAGGTCATTTAAGGTGTTGGACCATTAAACGGTCTTTTGATTTTGAAAGGAGAGAAACGTTAAGGCATTGGACCATTAACGATCTCTTGTTTTTGAAAGGAGAGAAACGTTAAGGCATTTGGACCATTAACGATCTCTTGGGGTGGTCGACAAAAGCGGGGCTTTTGCTCCTACGTATCCTCAATTGCGATGAGGAAATCAGACCTACGTAGTTCTTGCAAAAGCGGTAAAGTCACATGTTGATTTTATGCTTTTGAACGGTCCATGTTAACCGATAAAAGCAAAGAGGACCGTTTAAGGCGTTGGACCTTAAAACGGTTTTTAGTGATTTTTCGGAAAAAAACTTGATTTGTGAGTTGATTTTAGTCTTTGTTTCACTTTGGTTATTAATCAATTCATTCAAGGAAACTTCCAAAGAAAAACGTCCGATTGATTTTTTTTATTATTTTATTCAAAGATATTTTGATTATTTTATTATTATTTTACTTTTTTTGGTTTAACCGAGGTTATAGCGTCAACGATCAGTTAGATTTCGTTTTAACAGTGATTAAACGAGATTACAACACCAATGATCGGTTGAAATTCATTTTATCATTTATTAGACGAGAAAACGGCTTAAATAAATGGTTAAAGCACGTTAAAAACGGAAGAAAAGAAAACTGAAAGTAAACGAAATTAAAGTGAAAGTACACAAAACAAGAAATGAATTGAAAGTCTCGAATTCGAAAACTTACCCGTTGAAGAACGAAGAACGAACAAAGAACGGATGAAGAACGGTGAAGAACGACGAAGAACGATGAAGAATTTCCACATAATCGCTTACGGAAGCGTTACAGAAGTACTTCGACTTGATTTTTCTTCACGAAAACGTGTTTTTGCCCAAAATAGCCGAAACGCATACCCAAAGGGGTCTTGAACATTTTGAAACAGCTCCCCCCTCCCCTATTTATAGAAAAAAAGGGAGGTGCTTGCCGCCCAAAGACTTAATGAAGAAGATTTCTAAGCGCACCCGAATTACTAAGTTCACCCCCCTTTTCGTATTTTACGGAAAAGTTACGGAAGCCTTACGGAACTGTTTTCGAATTTGATTTTCATCTTTTTTCTCTTCCCTTTCACCAATGTTAAGTGGAATATGCTTACCCAAGGTTTTCGGAAATTTTACGGAAGTATTAAGGAAGCCGCGGAAGCCCCGAAAACCATTTTTCAAAAACGTGGAGGAGCTTGCCGCCCAGTTGCTTCCTCCTTAAGCAACCCAACTTCCAAAATGTCCTGGAAGGGCCTAGATTTGAATTGCTATTTACACCCCTATCTTGATAAGTTCACCCCCCTTACCTTTTTTGGTGATTCTTTTTTCGTAAAGTTACGGAAACTTACGAATCTCGTAACGATACTTGTTTTCTTTCCGTAATGTTACGGAACCTTGCGGATTACATAATCATCCCCTTTTTGACTTACGGAATGTTACGAAATCTCACTTAATTATGCAACGATGCTTCCATTTGATTTCCGGTGTCACGGAAACTTACGGATTGTGCATCAATATTTTTTGGTTTACCGGCATGTCCTGGAATTTCACAAATTGCCTAATGATGGGTGCCAAGCACCTCACAAGGACCAAAGAAAGGTCGCATGTCATCAAGCAAAGGTCCCCGGACGAAATTAGGGTATGACATCTATAAATAGAAACATGTGTAACAATTGTTGTAACTTTGATCAATGGAAGTCTTATGAGACACACTTCAAAGTTCCACTTCTCTTCCTCTCTTATTCCTTCAATTTCGTGCTCCCCCCTTTGTTAGACAAGTGGCCTCAGATATCTTAAGAAGGGGGGGGGGTTGAATTAAGATATTACAATCTATTTCCCCAATTAAAATTCTATTTCACTTTCTATTCAAGTTACAAATTCCCTTAATAATGAAATTCTTGAATATTGATTCAAATAGAACAATCTGAATATAAATATAAAACAATAATAAATAAAAGAGTTTAAGGGAAGAGAAAGTGCAAACTCAGATTTATACTGGTTCGGCCACACCCTTGTGCCTACGTCCAGTCCCCAAGCAAATTCTGAAAAACTCTGAGCAAATTCGTGTTCTAAGTCACATATATAGACCATTGGTGGTCATGTAAAAACCTTTTGAGAAGTTGTGACTCTTAGAAACATTTTTCTGAAAATCTTGTCTGGTAATCAATTACAGGATTTGTGTAATCGATTACAACTTTTAAAATTTGAATTAAAACGTTTATTAACTATTTGTAATCGATTACCAATATTGTGTAATCGATTACACAGTCTAAAATTTGAATTCAAATATTTAGTAGCTGTTTTAAAGCATTTTTGGCCACTGGTAATCGATTACATCCTCTGGTAATCGATTACTAGAGAGTAAATCTCTTGAAAAACATTTTTTAACTCAAATTACTTGGCCAAACCTTTTGCTATATCAATTAGGAATTCCCTTCCTAAAATACTAGTGATCATCTTGATGTTGTGGCTTGTATTCTTGAATCACTGTCTTGAATTTAAACTTGAAAAGCCCATTTGCATCATTTGCATCAAATCATCATGATCATTGATGTGCCATCATTTTCTTCTATTTTCTAAACCCTTTTTGCACCATTTTAATTACTGATTGGTCTTAATTGTCAATTAATTAGGCAGTTTTATTATTTGGGCTCATTTAGCTAATTTGATGTTTTTAATATAATTTCAGGAATTAATGAAACAGTGGGCTTAATCCGAATTTTGGTTGTGGACTTGAAGAGGGCAAATAAAGCAGCACCTACCTTAGTTAATTTCTAATTAGGAAATTTCTCAATTTTATTTTATGTGGTTCAGTGTTTATTTCGATTTGGGCCAGAGTATTGTAATAGGGCCCAGTGACTTTGAGTGACTCTTTTCAAATAGTAGCCTTGGGATTCGTGCAGGGCATTTTGTTAGACTATTATTCAGAGCTTAGGGTTTATGGTTTAGAAGTTTTCCTGTTCTAATGCTACTGTTTCGTTCTTAATGCAATTTTGGATTTCCTACTTCTAATGCTTCTAATTACAATT